>NC_056743.1:216140718-216245718 GCF_019279795.1 Protopterus annectens | reverse complement strand
CCAGATACCTGTATACATGGTCAAAGCTGAATATGTTTTTATTCTGAAATTTTATAATAAGTGGAGTCTCATCAGGTGAAAACAATTGTGATAAGTGAGGTGTTACTGAGATCATTGCTATACCAAGGCTTTATAAGTGATACAGCTGATAAGACTAGCAAAACATTTTAATTTTTGTGCTGATGAAATGCAATTTCATGACAGGGTGGATATTTAATAAGATGTCACACAGATGAGAAAGTACAGTTGTGTACCTACCATAAATGTAGATGTTCGAGTGTATTCACTGTTGCAGTCATTACACTTGGGTTATCTGCCAGCAGGCTACCCGCAGTCGGCCTGAGTTCCAAAGTCTTGGTCCGGCGTCGGTTGCTGTTGCATCTTCCCTGACGTCAGTGCGCCATGGGAATAAAAGATGCAACCAACACCATTTTCTTCATTTTTTCTTGCCCCAAATGTCAGGTGCCCCCAGATAGGAAGGCTGGAAAAATAAAGTTATGCCAAAAAGCATGCATGTACTAACATAAACATTTCCTTCATCTACAAGCAAATGCACCACATAGGTTGTATAGAGTTGAGAAGTACAGAGATGTCCCAGCAATGAAAAGGGGGATGGTGGGTGGGTAATCTGGACTGCAACAGTGAATACACTTGAACATCTACATTTATGGTAGGTACATAACTGTACTATGTTTGTGTTTCACTGTTGCAGTCATTAGACTTGGGTTGAATCTCAAAGCTGAGGTTGGGCGGCTGGGTCTAGATTGGATTTAGAGAGGCTGCCAGGCCCTGCAGGACTGCAGTGGCAAAGCCTGCTCTGGATTTAGAGTAGAGAGGCAAGTGGTAGTGCTTGGTGAAAGTGTGCACTGAGCTCCAGGTTGCAGCTTCTAAAATGTCTTTGGTTGATACTCCTCTGAGAAAGGCTGCTGAAATGGCTGTTGCTCTGGTAGAATGTGGCCTAATGACCTTAAGCACTGATTTGCCATGTTGTGCATAACAGAAGCGGATGCAGTGTCCTATCCATTTTGAAATTGTCTGCTTTGTGATAGGTTTTCCTTGTGCTCCTGCAGCATAGGCTACAAACAGTTGCTCAGTTTTTCTGAAAGCTTTTGTTTTGTCCAAGTAGAATCGTAGCTGTCTGTGTATATCGAAAGCATGCAGAAGTCTCTCCCCTTTATTCTGGGGATTTGGGTAGAAAGTTGGTAAATGAATGGTTTGGTTCAGGGCCACAATGGAAACTACTTTTGGCATGAATGTTGGGTTTGTCCTGAGAGAAACCCTGCCCTGGTGAAAAATGATGAAAGGTTCCACAGCCATTAATGCCTGTAACTCTGATACTCTTCTTGCTGAAGTTATTGCTAGGAGCAGAGCAGTTTTCCATGATAAGAATTTTATATCAGCTGTGCTGGCTGGTTCAAAAGGAGGCAGTGTGAGTTTTTCTAAAACAAAATTGAGATCCCAAGTTGGTACTGGTGCTCTCCTTTGGGGTCTTATGTTTTTTGCCCCTCTGAGGTACTGTCTTAGTAGAGGATGTGAAAAAATAGGAGGTTCTGTATTGTAATGAGCTGAAATGGCAGAGGCATGGATTTTAATTGATGAGAAAGATAGGCCTTTGTCCAGCATCTCAGTTAGGTATTGTAAAATCTGAGGTATATTTGGAACAAGTGGGTCAAGCCCTTGTGCCTCGTTCCAAGCACAGAATCTCTTCCATGTTTCTGCATAAGATTTCCTAGTGTTGGGCCTCCTGGCTTCTAAAATGACATCCATAACAGCTTTAGAGAGAGGTGCAGTCTGAGTGGCTACATTATCTGCCATGCTGCCAGATTTAAGGTTCTGAGTTGACTGTGCAGAATCTGATTGTTTTGTTGAATCAGAAGATAAGGAATTTGAGGTAAAGGCCAAGCTGGGCCCTGAGACAAGCTCTTTAGGATTGGGTACCAGTGCTGGCATGGCCAGTCTGGGGCAATCAGGATCATTTTGGCCTTTCTTGTCTGACTTTTAGGAGCACCTTGGTAAGAAGAGGCATTGGAGGGAAGGCACAGACTGTCAGAGCTTTCCAGCTGAATGATACAGCATCCACTTTCCATGCTTGAGAGTGACAAGTTCTTGTGCAGAATTTCTGCAGTTGGCAAATGTGAGGGGAGGCAAAAAGATCTATGTCTGGGCATCCCCATTTCCTTGTTATCATGCTAAATACCTGTGGATTTAGTTTCCATTCGTGAGGGTTCATGAAATTTCTGCTTAGTCGTCTGCCAGTGTATTTTTTGTTCCTGGCAGGAATTGTGCCTGCAGATGTACCTGATAGGTTAGTGCTGTGTTCCACAAGGTCATGGCTTGCCTGCATAGGGGTAGGAATGTGTGCCCCCTTGCTTGTTTATGTACCACATAACTGTGGTATTGTCCATCTTTATTAGTAGATGTCCTGGATGTAGTAGGTCCTTGAAAGCTGTCAGGGCATTCTGTACAGCTCTTTCTGATTGATGTGAAGATGCATTTGTTCCTTGGGCCACATGCCCTGAATACATTTTCCTGCCATATGTGCCCCCCAGACATAATCCGATGCATCCGTTGTTATTGTCTGCCTGGCTGTGGGTAAGGTGAAAGGCTGTCCCTTGTTGTGGTGACAGGCCTGGGACCACCATCGAAACTCCTGTTGTAGGCAAGGAATTAAAGTTATGATCATCTCCAGGCTGTGACAATGTTGAGTCCAAACACTTTTTAGATACCATTGTAGTTTCCTCATATGCAGTCTTGCATATGGAATTAGTAGAATGCAGGACATCATGAAGCCCAGGGCCTGCAGAATTTTTCTTGCAGGGAGCTGGGTCTTTGTTACCATCAGTTGAAAGTATTGAGTCAGTTGCCTTTGTTTGTCTGGCGTGAGATAAGCCATCTGGGCAGTTGTATTTAAGCTTGCACCCAGGAATATTATCTCTTGAGAGGGCACTAGTTTTGATTTCTTTTCATTTACTGTGTACCCTAGGCAAATTAGTAATCTTTTTACAAACGCCAGATGTTTTAGTAGAATGTCCTTGCTCTCTGCTTGAATAAGGCAGTCGTCCAAGTAGGGATATATTTGAATTCCTTTTTGTCTGCAAAATGCAATTACTGGTGCCACGCATTTTGTGAAGACCCTGGGCACAGTAGATAAGCCAAAGGGCAGTGCAGAGAATTGGTAATGCATTGAGCCTGCTATGAATTTGAGGTATCTTCTGCAAGTTTGTCTGATTGGGACATGCAGGTATGCCTCCTTGAGGTCCAAAGTAACTAGCCAAGCCTTCTTGTCCAGCATGGGTAGAAGCTGCTGTAGTGTTAACATTTTGAATTTTGGAACATCCAGGAAAGTATTTAGGATTTACAGGTCCAGTATTGGTCTCCAGGCTTTGTCCTTTCTGGGTACTAAGAAAAGGCTTGAGTAAAATCCTTGCCCCTGTTCTTGCTGTGGTACTCTTTGAATAGCTCCCATGTCCATGAGAGCAGCAATTTGTTTTTGTGCCTCTGCCCATTGGTTTTGTGGCAGGTCCGGCATACCTCTTGATTTTGGAAGAGTGTGAAAGTGGAACCTGTAACCCTGAGAAACAATATTCAGTACCCATTTGTCCTGGGTGATTATGTGCCAATTTTTTGAGAAAAGTGCTAGCTTTCCCCCTAGGGGTGCTGCAAAAGGGTAAGTGCTTGGCATCTGTAGAGGGAAGTCATTGGGACTGTTTCCTATAAGGTTGTGATTTGTCTTCCCCTTTTTTGGGGGCTGAAGCACCCCATTGTTTAGGTCTGTAGGAACCTTGGGGCTGAGATCTGCCTCTTGGGCATCTGTATCTGCCTCTTTGTGGCCTGTCTGACACCGGAAAGGACCAATTTTTTGAAGGCCAGTTTCTGCTAAACCTAGGTGGTTGAACCTGTAAGAAATCCTTTACTGTCTGCATTGATTTTGCTTTATCCTCCATTTTCTTTAACACCTCTTCTGCCTTAACAACAAACAAAGTATCATGCTGTAGTGGAGCATCCAATAATTTTACTTTAACGTGGTCAGGTAAACTTTGTTCTTTCAACCAAGCATGCCTTCGAATAACAGAGTCTGTAACTGCGGCTCTACAAGAAGCCTCTAATGAATCAAAACCACATCGTAAAGTATGCTTTCCCACTTGTTCAGCTGCATGCAATAAATCCTGCATTTCCTTACTGTCAGGACTTTCTGAGATTGAAACCATTTTCTGCTTTAACAATGACATGAGATACAGTTGATATTTAACCATGTGAAACTGGCAATTTAAAGCCCTTACAGGTAAAGTAGCAGAAGTGTAAACTTTTTCCCCCATCTGTCCAGAGCTCTGGAATCTCTGTCTGAGGGGACAGGATTTTACCAGTGGAAGCCTTAACCCCTTTAGGACCCTGAGAAATTGTTTCTGGATCTGCAGCAGGGCTTTTGTAAAGAAATTTATAAGAGTCAGGGACCTTGTAGTACCTATCTGGCTTGACTGGTGCAGGGGGTAAAGAATCAGGAATCAGACTGGATTCAGAGAAAACATCATCAACAATATCAAGCACATGGGGAATAGCCAGGGGCCTGTGCTGGGGCAATAAAAGAAAGTCTCTGAGCCTTCTTGGATTCTGAATAATCCTGGCTCTCCCAATGGAAATGCTGCCTCATGGTGTGCAGGGTTTCCCTAAAAGAATAATCCTCAGGTGGAGAGGCTGAAGGTATAGACTCTTCTGCACCAGAGTCCTCATAAGGAGGGAGAGAGTATCCCTGATCAGAAGAGGAATCAGAGGAAATAGAAACCTGGTCAGAGGAATCATAGTCAGTGTCTTGCCTAGGCCTTTTGTCAGGAGGGGGATGGGAACCCCCGATTAAAGTAATTAGGTCTTCGGCCATTTTAAGCATCTGTTTCTTTGGCATGGATGACTGTTCTGGAGAATGCTGTACTTGTTTCCTTGTCTTTAATGGTGTTTCTGACTTTGCCTTGGCTGTTGTAGTGGGCTTAATTTAAGCTGTGAAGGTCTGAAAACACCCTCAGAAGCCGATGCCTGCTCAGCGGCTCTGGACCCATCTGAGGGAATAGTTTCTGTAGGCCCAATACCTTGAGTTTCCATAGGTCTCGGTGTCTCCACATGGCTGTCAGATACGGCCTGTGGCTCTGAGGTAGCGGGTGTCAGGGGCTGCGAAAGCGCCTCACTGAGAACCGGCAAACCGACGACTTGCCTAGAAGAGGCTTCGTCGTCAGTTTTGGACCTCGGATGCCTGTCCTTTTCTTTGTCTTTGTGTTTTTTATAAATTCCAGTCATTGGTTGTTCTGACGGCATTATGTAATTAAACGTTCGGCCAAAGTAATGTAAAGCAAAATCAAACCAATGTTTAATAGTGCACTTGTTGAATCTAGCACAAAACCAACAACTAGTAACGTCGTGATCAGGGCCTAGGCAAGGAATACAGTAAGAGTGAAAGTCCTTATGAGGTATTTGCTTCCCACAAGAAATACAATTATTAACTTTTACTGACATCGGTCTGGAGCAAGAAAAAAGTTTCCCCAATGGGGTACTTAGCTTTATTGAAAACTTCGGTTCTGAAACTCAATTTCGAAAATCTCAGGAGTCGGCCAACCGGCACTTGCGAACTGCTTTTGCTTCAGGCACTGCACAGCAAGAAAGACTGGAGAAAATGGTGTCAGTTGCATCTTTTATACCCCTGGTGCACAGACGTCAGGAAAGAGGTGACAGCAACCGATACCAGACCAAGACTTTGGAACTCGGGCTGACTGCGGGTAGCCTGCCGGCGGATAACCCAAGTGTAATGACTGCAACAGTAAAACACGATGAACATCATAGCTGATATAAATGGATGAATCCCTTAAGCAAGATAATCAGTGCAAAAATGCATAATAATCATCTGAAAGCAAATACTGAAAGAGGGATGAGATTCCTAAGAAAATACAGGTAAGTAGTATGAACAAGCAATAAGTAAGGTTTGCAGAATGGTGAGATACTAGGATGTGGAAACTACCATAAAAATATAAATCAGTTACTACTTCTTATGATGCACTTTGTGAGATCCATCTGGCATCTAGGGTACAGTTAAGTTGTCCTAAATACACAAAAGATAAAGATCAGAGCGTAACAGGGCATAATTCAGTCAGAGATCTACCATGAAAGTAGTACCCTCAAATATATTCTCCCTGATCTGAAATCCCTGAACCGAACAGCCCATTAATGTTCTATACATTTGCTGTACTGCAGGATTGTAGAATATGTGGCTACATTTCCCTAATTACCATACCTCTCATCTGTCACTGATTTTGCAGAACTTCCATGATTTTGCCTCTTAATTTTGTCTTGTCCCTCATAAAAAATTTTGATTTTCTGGTAAGTCACCAAGGATTACAGTCAGCTAATGATATCATACCATAGAGTTTCATGCTTCTTATTTTTCAGAAGATGCATGTTGATAGAAAACTTGTTGTTCTGTTAATTTTAAGTGATATTAGAAAAATACTTAAAACGTTGCTCATGATTTTGGTACTTTGCCACCCCCACCCCAGTTCTGACTATGTCCAAAATTCTTAAGCAAAGAAGTTGAGAGCTATGCCCTATGCATGCTGTCTGTCTTTTCACTTCAGTTTTGTGAACACTGAGTTAATGTATTTAAGTAAACTGGATATAAGGAAGACTTTGACTACACCTTGGCTTAAATCCTTTACAAATGTTTTTCTAGAGATGCCATCAGTCATAATTCAGCAGGGGAATTTCCTGATAAGTTTAAATGGCTGAGTTTGCTGCTGGTGGTTTGTTTATCTACTTCTGGTAGGGTGCTTGTAGAAATCTATGTGAAGAAATACTACAGCCAGAATATGGAAGAACACAAGAAAATATGAGCAAACATATAATTCAATTGTTATGAAAGTGAGATAAACAGAAAGTGGTTAAGATGAATTTTCAGCTAATGAAACTGGTTGGGAAAATAGTAGATTACATGAGTATTTGTCATCAGTACATATACCTCTATTTCTATATGTATGAAGAAAGAAAGAAAGAAGAAAACAAACAAAAAAAATCAAAACCTTACAGTGCAACAGAAAGTTTAAATGGACACATTCAGGTAGAATTCAGAAAATTCAGAATTACATTGGTATATCAAGCAAAATGCACACTACTAGGATCCTTCTGACTTGGGCTCAGTGCTGATTGGGAGATGTAGCGCAGACCTGATTTTGTATGAATGGAAAAGGAAAAAGACTGTTAAACTGAGCTAATCCATATCCATGTCACAGTTCATGGGTTATTATATGATGAACGGCACTGAAAAGACACAGCCACAGTATTTCAGACACAGTTTTCTACGTGGACCTTACAATGTACATGGACATGGACTGCTGAGCTCTTACAATGTCTTGGCATATTGACATGACATAGGCATTTGATTTCATCTTTCACTTCTTTTGAAGGAGTTACACATATATTACCCCACCTCTAAGCAAATAGCACTGCTTGGTTTTCAGTCTGTGCAATGACATACAGAGCATTAAGGGCCATTTATTGTTTAAAGCCCTTTTTTTAGAATATGCATAGGTGATCAGAATACAAGAGGACAAACAAGTTCAGTAAAAATTAATACCATAAAATGCAAATATTTCATGTCTGAAGACACCCTCCACCAGTGGAATAACTCTGCCTCTCAGTTATACTCAGTCCATCAATCCATACCTTCAAGAAGAAAGTGGATGACTACAAGGGCACCTATTAAATTCAGACATGAGATCAAAATCATTGAGCTCCTCAGTGGCCAATAGAGTTTGAGCTTGTTTGCCAAAACTAGGAACCTGTGAACCTACTTGGAGCAGTAATATGTGAGAGCTGCTGCAGACTCATTACAATATCATCTCAAATGTTTTAAACATGTTAACTTAATCTAGATCTCTCACAAAACCAATGACTGCTCTTCCTGTTTGCTCTCCAATGTATGCGAGTGGCTGACTGCATCCTGGCCTGAGCAAACACTCTAAAGCCCATTCATTCACAGTCCAAGATCAAACCCAGCTATCTCATTCATTCCCTTGGAGTGATGGTTGGAAGGCAGTGAATGTCTAATGTGGAAGTCACATGGTACCCCTTTTCAGCCCTCTCAATTCCATCTTTGTGGTAGAGTGTAGGTATTATGCTGTCATCTGGAAGGAAGCATGCCTACACAAATAAACCACCTGACTCTAATTGCCATGTGCAGCCACTGCAGCCTTATAAGTTGTGCTCTGCTGGAAGCTGAAATAATACAGCTTGCTGCTGAGTTTCAGCTGTACACCAGATTTGGCCACCGTCCTATCAAAGGGTGGGCAAACTGACATCAGGTGCTCAATTAAACACTCCATGCCCAGCTCTTCTAAGTTCATAAGAGTCTAATCAAACATGGGTTTTCTATAGAAAAGTCAGGGCTTTCTTTGTCTGTGTCACAGGGACTGGCATCTGAACAAACTATTTTAATGTTTTTTTTTTTTTTTTTTTTTGCATGCCCTGTGAACTTTTACATGATTTTGGTTATTTGGTGTTATTGAGCAGCTTTACTCTGTGTCTGGCTTTTTATAACTCCTTGCTATAAATAACAAGGGTCCATCTTAAATCAGCTTGCTAAACTTCATGAAGTTTCTCATATAATGAATGTATTCTGTGTGTTAATACTAACAGCATACTATGCTGTCTCTTTAGTAGTGCAGTACTGTAAAACACAGAAATCAGTTCTGCAATGCAGTGTGCAGTATTTCTTATTTTTGCACTCATAGTGGTCTAAAGATCTGGTTGGGTATTCATGCTGCAACAAAATATCACATTTGCTTATTAGTAAATATGCAGGCACAATGACAATACATCACACAACTAATTTCATCCTATCTTTGTGAAAAATAAGTTATGTTCTTACCATAACGTTCCATGTTTGTTGTCTATTATCTCACCTTCCTTCTTTCTGGTTGGGTTCAGAGCCGATCTCAGCACCGACTCGGCCACTTCTAAAGCTCAAAGAGTCCTTACTGGCTCGAGGCTAACCCCTTATCCCAGCATGCATTGCAATAGCTACCCAAATCTTGTTTGTGAGAACTAACCACTAGATAGGAAAAATATGAATTACCCAGTATAAAAGAGGTAACTAAACAAGAAAGGCTCCTTGTACCGACAACAACAGGAAAAACATGGTGACAAGGAGAATACCAAAGGCTGAAAAGCAAAGGAAACTCAGCCAGATCAGCCAAAAGGTAACTTCCTCTCAATCATCCAGGATGAGGGAAGGAGGGAGGGATGCAAGAAGGAACGCGAAATAAAGGACAACAAACATGGAACGTTATGGTAAGAACATAAATTCTTTATGTTATGTTGTCCATCTTGCCTTCCTTCTTTCTGGTTAGGACAGCATCCCTAGCACCTAAATCCTGGGTGGTTCACTGAAAAACAGACTTCAAAACTGTGGAACCAAAGGATGCCCTGTTCTGAGAGGCCATGTCCACTTTGTAATGAGTAATGAAGGCATGGGGAGTAACCCATGTTGCTGCTGCGCAAATAGTATCTAAAGGAAGCTTAGCTTGAAAGGCTATGGAGGTAGCCAAGGACATAGTGGAATGTCCCCTCACTTTTCTTGGGACTGACACATTCTGAGACTCATAAACATAAGTAATAGTATTGGACAGCCATTTTGAAAGAGTCACTTTGGAAACTGATGAGCCTTGTTTGCTCTCAGAAAAGGATACAAACAGATGATCTGATTTTCTAATGTCCTTGGTCCTTTGAAGATAAAATCGCAGTTGCCTGTGGACATCCAATTGATGTAATTTGTACTCTGCCTTGTTGCCATAATTTGGAAAGAAAATGGGAAGTTCAATTGATTGATTCAAATTATAGTCTGAGCAGACTTTTGGTAAAAAGGAAGGATTAGTTCTAAGAGATACTCTAACCCTGTGAAAAATCATATAAGGCTGGTGGATGGAAACTGCCTGTAACTCGGAGACCCGCCTAGCTGATGTAACAGCAATCAGGAAGAGGGTCTTCCATGATAAGAACTTCAGAGGACAATAAGCAGCTGGTTCAAAGGGAGGAAGGATCAGAGCAGCTAGTACTAAATTTAAATCCCAAGGATGGAGTGGTTCTCGGATAGGAGGCCTTAACAGTGTAGCACCTTTCAAAAAGGCCTTGTACAACTTATGGGACATAACATTAGAACCTAGAAGGCCAACATGAAAATTAGAAATAGCAGCCAGTTGAATATGAATTGTAGCAGCCGCTGCTCCTTTTTCAAAGGTTTCTGCTAGGAAGTCCAAGATTTTTGCAATTGGAGCTGTAAAGGGATCAATATCATTTTGCTCGTCCCAGAAGGAGAACTGCTTCCATTTACTGGCGTAAAGCTTCCTGGTAGTTAGTTTATGGGAAGAGACTAAAATATGTTGAGCCATAAGTGAGATATCAGGGAGCCTGGCTAGGACCAGAAGTGGAGAAACCAAGCTGTCAGCTTGAGAGTTTGAATGGAAGGATGAAAAACACCTAACGGATGTGTCAGGAGGTCTGAAACCGAGTACAGAATCCAAGGCTCCTCCCTCAGGTAATGCGAAAGGAAAGGGAACCATATCCGATGAGGCCAGAATGGAGCAATGAGGATCAGTTTGCAACTCAGCAACTTTGCTTTCTGAAGAACTTTTGGAATTAAAGGAAAGGGGGGGGCATAAAGGATTCTGGGGGACCAATCATGGACCAGTACATCTCTGGGTGACTGTCCCAGAGGGGGAACTAGGGCAAAATAGCTGCTGCATTTGTTGTTTAGGTGAGAGGCAAAGTGATCACAGGGTGGCTGGCCCCATCTGTGGAAGATTATATCCACCACATCTTGTTTCAGAAACCACTCATGGGGCATGAGAATTGCCCTGCTGTGCTTGTCATCTATCACGTTGGACTTCCCCGGAATGTGCGTTGCAACCAGAAAACACTGAAAGGAGATTGCACATTGCCATACTCGAAGGGCCTCCCAACATAAGGGGTAGGATTTGGTTCTGCCCTGTTTGTTGATGTACCACACTACTGACATGTTGTCCATCTGAATTGCTATATGGCCCAAAGGGACAGAGTCATGAAGTGCTTGCAACGCTAGTAACACCGCTCTCATCTCCAGGACATTGATGTGCAAATGGTACTCATGAGTTTGCCAAGTTCCTTGGACTGTCTGTCCCAGATAATGCCCCCCCACCCTATCTGGGAAGTGTCCATGGTTACTGTGGCTACCAAATGAGGGGCTACAAAGGATCTGCCTAGAGTGACTAGGGGAGAGTGGAGCCACCACCGGATCCAAAGAAAGAGATCTCAACCTCTTTTGAGTCCGGGAGAGCTCCAAAGCAACAGATGGAGCCACCAGGGAAAAGGAATCCTTGGAGCCAGCAATCCACTCCGAAGGATCCGAAGATGTAGATTTTGCCTTTGCCAGCACTGAAGGTGGAGCTGATGAAGATGCTTGTCTATCATCAGATTTATTGGAAGGCTGAGCATCCGATGCAACCTCAACCTGAGGTTTTAACAATCCTCTCAAGATCAGTTTGTTGTGCCTCTCCTGCAAAACCCATGCACTGAAGGCATGGCAAACAGAGCACGAGTCCTGCAGGTGGACTGCACCTAAACAATAAACACAACTCATGTGCCCGTCCATAAGGGGCATTTTTTTGGCAACACGAGTCACATTTTTTAAAGCCTTTCTGCTTTGTAGATTCTTTAGACATAATTAAACACAAACAGTGAAGCACAATAAAGGTATAGATTGCTTTTTTAAAAAGAAGGAGGGAAAAAGATAAAGGGGTAGCCTCTAAGTTAAATGGCTACTGTTCCCAAAGGGAGAAAGCTTCTAACTAAAACAGCTTCTCCATAAGAAGCAAGGAGGAAAAAAGGGAACAAGACAACAACCCTGAAGAAAGAACGGGCCACCGACAACACACAGAAAAAGGCCTGAGAGGAAACGATAGCCTAACAACAGCAAACAACAACTGTAATGAGTACAGGGGTGATATGACTAGGTAAACTCTAACTAGCAATGAAAATTAGCCTAAACAAACAGCAATTTTTACAGAAAAAATTAACTACTTAGCCTGAGCCAGCAGAAGACAATCTCGATGCTGCAAGCAGCAAATGAGATCTGGGTAGCTACCGCTATGCATGCTGGGGTCAGGGGCTAGCGTCGAGCAAGTAAAGGACTCTTCAAGCTTTAGAAGTAGCTAAGTTGAAGCCAAGATCGGTTCTGAACCCAACCAGAAAGAAGGAAGGTGAGATGGACAGCATAACATTATTGGTTTGCAAACTACAATATAATGTTAGTGGTATATTGAATAGTTCCATGATTTATAATGCACCGTGCCTTATACATTTCAAGTGTGTCAGTGGTTCTCTCCAGAGCCAGATTATGGTCAAATGGGGCCCAAGGCAGGGTAATGGACTAGGCCCCCCCTACACACATACACCACACACACACACACACACACACACACACACACACACACACACACACACACACACACACACACACACACAGCACATCCCCAGCCTTCAGACCCCCCCTCCCCAGCCATTTCAGTGTCCCATTACTTGGCTACTTCTCCCCAGTTACCATAAGCATAGTTCAAAACTCTCAGCGTGCATACTATTTTCCACTTTTTTTCTACAATAATTACAGATATCTGGATTTAATTTAAAACTTCAATGTCAAACTTTGTAGCACAGACAATGATAGACATTTGGTAAACCAAACAATACAGTCTCACATTGAAAACAGACTTAGCATTAAAATGTCTCTGCCCTTGAAACTCACATTCATTGAAACAGCATTCAAACCTACTTTCAAAGAAAATGCATCTGGCCAGTGGTGGATAAAGTTTACCTTTGGGCTGTTTTCAAACCATGGACCCCCCCCCTGCACACATTTTCAGGACTATGCATACATGCATGTATTCTTTGATTCACCTTCCTGATTGTATTAAATTATATTATTGTATAATACAGCACCACTTATTACAGTATGTTTTACAATTGTAGTTTTGAACGTTTTTCCAGTAAGCAATGAAACAAAATGTATGAAGCAATAATGACAAAACTGCCCAATTCAGAGCATTTCAACCATAAAAGGTCACTCAAAGTTCTGTCATTACAATCAACCAATATCAGTCAATATGCTCAATCTCCACACAAGTAAAAGTCATCTGAATCTTTCTTTGTCTTTGTCTTTTGGCTTTTCCTGGTTAGGGGTCGCCACAGCAGAACTCCGGTCCGCTAATGATTGGCAGTGGATTTTTATGGTACCAAGTTGCCAGCCTGATGCACAACCTTCAAGAAAGGCACACCCATTCACGCTTGCATCTACCTTCATATCTTTAACATCACTCGACCATGGGGAGGACATGCAGACTCCACACAGAAGGCACTCCAGCTGAGAATCAAATGGGAGAACCTCTTGCTGTGAGGCGACAACATTAACCGCTGCACCACCACGGCTATATTCCACATTAAAGAGGTCTGTAACTAATGAAGATATTTCAGTGTTTCATCTACAAATTTAGTGCCTGCTGCCCTTGAAGAATAAATTGACTATGTTACATTAAATAATGGTAAGTTGGCAATATTGCAATAGGGAATGGATGGCAAACTGACAACAAGTTCATAGTTAATAGGCATCTCATCCAAAGGAGGAATTACTCAGGACTGCAGCACCTCCCCCCTTAAGGAACAACACAGTATCAGCAATTCATCTACATGCTGTAGGAGTCGAACCCACTGCCTTCTGCATCAAAAGCAAGTATGCTATATGTTGTGTTGCTAACAAATTCTAAAGCACAATAGTGAATAGTGATAACCATTTGCTAAACAAAACAGCTGCATATTGTAAATGACATTGCATGAACAGCAGTAAACTTCTCTTTCCTTGAAGCTCACAATTCCTTGAAAATGCACCAAAGCTCAGCATTCCTTTAACATGCAATGAAGCTCAAAATTACTTGAAAATGCAGTGAAACTGAATTCCTTGAAAATGCATTGAAACTCAGTTCCTTGAAAATGCATTAAAACTCAAGTTTCTTGAAAATGCACTGAAACTCATGCTTTTTAGCAGCTTGGTAGTTGGTGTAGGAGATTCAGGCTCTTGTCTCCCATAATTAAGGTCCAAGGTTTTAGCTTGAGCAAAGAACTAGCATGCCGTCCCTAACTGCGGCATTTTACACATACACACACCTTTCCACACCCCATTACCTATTTTTATATTTGTGCTGCTTAATTTTGCAGAAGTATCTCCAGGCAGCAGTAGGAATGTGCTCTTGTTGTCTAAATTCTGAGCATGAAAGAAGAAGCACGCAGCAGGAACGTCTTCTTGTAATGAAATTCATGCATGGAACTCAGAATGTAAAATAGCAAGAAACAGGTAAGTGCAATGACAATGCATGTAGGGATGCAGAGGGTATTCTTAGAAGAATACCCTAAAAGATACGTTATTTTTTTTTTTATTAAAAAAGTAAACATGACAGCCCTCCACCAACCAGCAGGGGCCCCTCCAAGCCAGTGGGCCCTAGATGACTGCCTAGATCGCCTAGTGCTGGATCTGGCTCTGGTTCTCTTTTCTCTATTACATCACAATCACAGTACCATATAGAAATTGCTTAACAGTGTGGTGGTGCACTACAGTTTGCAGTAGCAACTGAAATTGGAAAAATTACCATTATGACACAGCAGTATCGGCCTTTGCTATCAATCTTCTGAAACTTACCTATCTAGAACTCTCAGTGACAATGTGGTCTAATAGTTGCTCGCTTTTACCTTGGCCAGCATCATCTACACTTAGACCTTTATCTATCCATTTACTATGTTGGACAGGGAGGCATTACAACATCTTCACAGCCAATCAGCAGCAGAGCTTTGGTCCGAATGGAGTGATGATGAAATCAGAAAAAAAGGAGAGTAGTGTTGCTGGAACTGAAGTCATCTTCAATTCTTGGTGAATACCTTCACCTGGTGGATCCTGTTTTCACAAAATCTCACCAAAACAACACTAATACATAGACTATATCTTACATAACATATATCATGGAGACAGGTAGGTTAAAAAACAAAAAAGGCAGCTGTACGTACAAGTTCCAGGATAAAAAACTACCCAACCTTGACACATTGATGCCAGTACTGGAAAAAATGGCAGTGTAGAATTGGCAACATTCCTACAGTGGGAAAATGCCAGGTTCAGAGGGAGGATGGGCCCCTGTTGTAGAAGGAAGTAGTAGTCCACAAAAACAAACAGGCCAAAAAACAGCCATAAAGATGACAGAGCAGACTACTGAGGATAAGAAAGAAATTATGCATAATTTTTATTAAGCAATAACTTAGAATTACAAGATAGATGATATTCAGAAACATTAAGACAGAAATTATAGGAAAGAAAAATACTTCCACAAGAAAAATTGTCAAAAGCTTCAAATGCAAATTTGCATTAATGCAACAGATCCATGACAAACATATAGACAAGAAACACTGGGCTGCCTGGAAAAACATAAAGAACAAAATCCATATATTTTTGAAAGGTATAAAAAAGAAACGTGGACATGGGAAAGAAAAAGAGATTTGATATGGTGCAATATTTACGCAAAGGAGAAAGCCAAGCTAATCAATACAAAAAAGCAGCTCCAGAGATATTTGAAGAGAAATACAGGTAAAGAAACCCAGATTCAGAAAATTTCACAATACAAAAAAATAAGAACTCAAAGGGGAAATGTAGAACAGAAGATTAGTAAAGTAGAAGTTAAACAAATAGAAACTAAAGTTATGGAATACCTGTGAAATGAAGGATTTAGTATAGAAAGTATAACACAGGTAGTGTCACAGCATGATGGAGCAATGAGTCTTCAAATTCAGGAAACATCTGAAGAAGAAGTATGGATATGTGAAAGAAAAAGAAAAAGAAATTTGATATGGAGCAATATTTATGCAACGGAGAAAGCAAAACTAGGCAGTACAAAAACAGCACTAAAGATATTTGACGAAAAATACAGGTAAAGATACCTTAATATGGAAAATTTCACAATTCAAAAATTATGAAAACAAAGGGGAGAAAATAGAAAAGAGGATTAGTAATCAAGAAGTTAAAGAAATAGAAAATTAATTTATGCATTACTTGTGAAATGAAGGATTTAGTGTATAATCCAACTCAGGTAATGTCACAGCATGCTGGAATACTGAGCCTCCCTACTAAGGAGAATTAGGTGGAACAAGAAGCATCTGATCACTTACCACATGATAATGTTCTAGAACCTTCAGTAGTAAACCAGTATAAAAATGTAGTTGAAGTTGTAAAGCAAAGAAAGGAGCAGGAAATTGTGGCAACTCTGATGCAGGCAATATTGCGGAGTGATGGGCTAATGAACTCCTATATGAAGGAGAAGAAGATGACGCAGGATGCAGCTGAAGAGGATATGTCACAGGAAGGTATTCTGGAACTTTCTGTAAAATGCCAGCATGAAAGAGACAGCACAGAATGTGCCATCAGTTTAGAAGAAGATGATCTAAAGAAAGAGTTGGTTGATTTTCTAGAGATGGATAGACATATAAAGATCGATGAAAGATGGATTACAGAAAGTAAATATGATAATAAGATGAACACAGTAATCAAGACTATTAACGGAAATGCATGTGATATAACAGAAGTAAATACAATATACTACTGTGCAGCCAAATTGTCTTACCACAAAAACACGGAGCAATAGGGGAAAGGAAGGGAAGAAATAAAATGCCACCATGGAAGCATTGAATAAACTATAAAACAATTAAGACAGGAAATATCACTGCTATCAGACTATAGAAGAGGGAATAGATCAACAAAAATATTTATTAAGACAGATGTGGTAAAAACAAAGCAAACTATCAGAACAGTCCAAGATCTATCATACACTATTACAAGTAATAAGCTAAAGATAGCAGCACAGGCAGTAAAACGTATGCAGATAAATATAAAGGAAAAATAGAGCATAACCAATTCATTGATAAACCAATAAAGTTCTATAGAAAACTGGGAAATCAAACAAATGAAATAGAAATGCCACCAAAAGAAAGAATAAATAGACACATTTTGGAGCAATATTTATATTTTGTCTTGCCCTTAATCCATTAAGCCATTTACTTAAAGATTAGGTCTTGGTTACAATTTGACTCCCAGAAAAAAAAAACTTCCTTAAAGATTTCTCATCTGCTTTTTGTGGATGACTTAAAAATGTATACTTCATCAGATGAGGAGTTGAAAGCACAACTGCAAGTGGTTAACACTTTCTCAGATGATATACAAATGACATTTGGTCTTGATAAATGAAGAAAAGCAATGTTAAAAGCAGAAACGTTGCAGTAACAAGAAAATATTAATCTGGAACACAAATGTGATATAGAGGAACTTACGCAAGAAGGAATGTATAAATATTTGGGAATTGATGAAGGATCAGCAATAAAACATGAATAAATGTGAATAAAACTCAGTAAAGAGGACTAAAACTAATACTGAAAACAGCTTGACATCTAGGAATAAAGTTCAAGGTATAATAAGCCCATTTGTTATTCCTGTTTTAACTTACAGACTTAGTGTGATTGACAGGTCCCAAAAAGTAGGGGATTAGTTGGTCAGAAAAAAAAAATCCTTCACTCTTATCAAATGATATACAAACACCACTGTATACCAAAAGTATATATTCCACACTCTGACGGAGGTATGGGTCTCCTCAAAATTGATTATATGTATAGATCTGCAATTGCGGGACTATATGCATATTCGCTGACCTCATCAGATCCAAACATTGTAAAAGTTTTAAAAATATGAGGACAAGAAGTCGAAGATGACTGCTTTGCTTAATTTAGCTGAAGCATTCAGGTAGTAAGCAAGAATGGAAATCACACCAAAAGCAGACAAAAGTCAGTCAGCAACTGAATGTGCAAAAAAAAAAAAAAAAAATCAAAACATAGAATAAAAGCAGAAGGATCAGATCAGAAAGAAAGAAATGTGTAAACGCCATAAATATAGTTTCAAGTATAAAGATCTCCAGGAATAACCTCATGTTAATTGAGATTTGACGCAGAAATGTTTAAGAGTTGACACCACAGGATGAAAGATTAATAATGACAGCCCAGGGTAGTGGACTACATACACATTGGCTTATGAAGGTCATTGAACATGTGTGAGAAATAGACAAATGTAGGTTCTGTAAAAAGAATTGGAAGCAGTCGGACACCTTGCAGCTCCGGTAGAGAGCCTGTACACTGAAAGGCACAATAATGTGGCAAGATTGTTGTACTGTGGATTGTACAAACACTACAATGAGAAGTAGCTTAAAAGCACTGGAAACATGAACCACAAAGTAGTAAAGAGAATGAGGAAGTGTACATCACATGGGATCACTCATTACCAACAGTTCAAAAAAAAACAAAAACAAAAAACAGATGTGAGAAAACTATATATAGTATTCCATGAAAAAAAAGACAAAAGTATCAATGATGGTTGAAATTGCTACAACTAGCAATTACAGCACATAAAGTACAGAGAAACACAGTCATAAAATATCAGGATTTGTAGGCAGAAATGGGAGCAATGTGGAAGTAAGTTATCCAGACAGTTCCAACAGTAGTAGGAGCAATGGATTTAATAAAGTAAATGTTATATTTAGATATGCTGCCAATACATGAAACTTCATATGATTTACAGAATGATTCAGTTCTGGGAACATTGCTCGTGCTGAGAAGAGTAATTTTGGCTAACACTAAAGATTGAAGCAATACTAATTTCATGAACTTTAATTATACCCTGACTTAGGAATGGTTAGTTAGGTAGAGCCAGACTATGTGCTGAGCTAATACTTTATTAATGAGATACTATCTGTGATATTTTACTATATTTTTAAGTGTTTAACTGTGTGTGACTGGGTATAGGGAAGGAGAAAACAACAGGCCAACACAATCAGCTATTATAAGAAATCAAACGCAGTTATGTCAAATGGTAAGACTAAGCCATAAAGACAGAGAAGCACCGTAGAAGTTGTGATGGTGTCTGTAACAATTGAATACTGCAAGTGTTGATTTTCCCCTACCTGCCAGATGAAGGTCATCTTGGTTTTGTTGTAATGCTTTCTAACAGAAAAAAGCGTCATAAAGGAGTCACTATTCAGTTGTTTATCTATGGCACTATGGTTGTGCTGGGTGTCTGTGGGTGCACTGCCATTCTTCTTTTGTGAACTCCTATTTATGGTTCTACTTTTTTCTGTTGTTTATACTAAGATTCTGAATGTTGACACTGGTGCTGAATGAACCAAGCACCTGTCTGACAGTGTTGATGGAAAGTGGCATGCACATTAAATATCTCATGACTATAATCCAAACAATAGTGAGAAAATGTACCTGTTGTACTGGCCACATTAAATAATAACTTGGGGGCTCCCTTGAAAACAGGCCATAGTCCTACTGGGATTAGCATGATCAGCAAAATCAAGCAAATAAACAAATAAATGAATAGCTGATATCAATATCAATCTGCTTATAAATAACCACTAAAGAGTGACCTCACAGTCTCATGAGAAATTATCAAAGCCCCTGTTAACCTTTAATTTCGCTGAAACCTGGTCTGATGTACTTCCCTTGATAATTATGGTCAACTGTCATTGCTACTTGTCCTCATTAATATCCAAGGAAATGGTGAGCTTCCTATTTTCAGTTTCATCTACATCATCACATTCAAATGGATGGTGATAATTAATTTTATGGTTAATAGATATAACTTAAAAGGGTCAAAGGCCATTTTTCATGCAACTACATATAAATTTTACACACCTTATCTTGTACTACATAGGCTGCCTATTTGTTGACTAACTACCAATAACAAATGTAATCTCAGGGAAAAGGTATGATAAATAATCCCTTTCACCAGTAAAGTTTATTATTTTTTTAGTCCAGTTTCTTTACTGACCTTTCAGCCTGTTGCCCTCATTCCAACAAGGAATCAAGGGACAAGAGTAATATGAGCTAGAATCTGGAGACAGAAACCATCATCTAGATGTCAGGGTTCACTGCTCATGCCTGAAACATCCAAAGGGTTAGACATGGAATGAGCCTTTAAGGATAATGTTCACACCTCTGTATGACAATGGCCCTGTCCCCTCTTGTAGACAGCATCCAGAGTGCAATGCCTTTACCAGTGATTTAACCTTGGGCAGCATGCCCAGATACATGCTCTCCAGCTCTTTTTCTGAGCTCAGTCAAGCACAGTAAACCTCATCATTCCTTTTCTCTTAATGCCATGTCCAAAGACAACTAATCCACTAATTGAACTCTGGTTTTCCTGAGTCATAGTCAGAGCTTTGTCCATCTGTACCAAATGACCTTGACCATTCATCAGTAAAGTACTGTGCACAGCACTTACACATATGCTGCATGTGTGCAAAAATAGGCCCAGCATATGTATATAATTAAAAAAATAATTAGTACTAGGGTACCTGCACACTGGTACATTACCTCTGTTAAGCATTCCACTGAGAAATGTCACATATAATTTGATACTTCAGTAGTGATTTTTAGACATGTAATACCTGGCATGCAATCTGCATACTGCCATGTACACATGGAGCTGTACACCAGATACAACACGGTGAAGCATGCAGAATTATGGGCTGTAGCTCAACAAATAATGCAATATATAAATGTGCTCAAATGTGAGAGAAGATCTATGACAGTCAGACATGAGTATCGAATAAGGTAGGAGAGTGGCATTGAATAGGGAGACATGGTGACAGCTGACATGACACCTCAACCCTGTGTAGAAAATAGGGAAAAGGGAGTTGATGATAACAATGAAGAAATCTGCTCAAAGGTACACTAGACACCCATCCTCCACTACTATTCACTATCAATTAACAAAAAAAAAAAAAGGTGTGTGTGTGTGTGTGTGCACACACATATATATATATATATATATATATATATATATATATATATATATATATATATACACATATGTGTGTGTGTTCCTTGCAATCCATCAAAAAGTCAACTTCTCAAAGTGAAAAAAGTTGGTACAGTTAATCAAAAACCAGCTGATCACTTCCTCCACTTTTTTCAGTATAGGATTGCAGTACAGTGGGTGTTAGGAAATTTACCCTTTCTTCACTGTATTGAGACCTTGGGAATGGTATATGTAATTAACAGGAGGTGTAAAGTACAGGGGAGATTGCTCTTCTGCAAAAATATAGATGGTCACCTATGTGATGGTACAATAAAACAATGTGTTCAGGTCTTTTTAAGAAGGTGCAGTGCCACTCTTATGAAGTGAAATCATTTTCAGCAAAAGATAATACAGATTCATACACACACACACACACACACACACACACACACACACACACACACACACACACACACACACACACACACACATATATACATACACGCACACACACACACACACACACACATATATATATATATATATATATATATATATATATATATATATATACATGTTTGTGTATGTCATGTATGCATGTATGTCTGTTCTGTGAAAGCAATACTCTGCAAAGCATACATTACAGAATATTTTAGTTTGAAACCTAAAATACTAAAACAAAAAAAAAGGTACATTTAACGTATTTTTGCAAGGCCCAAGCTTCTCTACACTCCACACTCCCCCTCATCTGAAAAGATTACAGTAATATGTACATTTTGAAAACATGAAGAAAAAACTTTGAAAAAAAACTAGCCCCAGTCATTTCATAATTAAATTAAAAAAATACTTTTATTCTTGTCTTAAAATGCATCCACAGAACTAGCACATCAGCAAACTTGCCTTCAAAAGGTTCTGGGATTAAAACATCCATCAATCAACTGAAACTGAAAGAAAACTTTGAAGTATTCTGTTATGAGCCTGCCTTTATTATGCAAAATGTGGACTCACATTCTTAGCAATTCTGATTTTACACGTACAGTATAATATCTTTTTTGTATCTTTTCATGACCATAATTACTGTTAATTTTCAGAAATCAAAAGAAAGGTTTTCTCATAAATCATTTGGACAGTTGGCATTTTTTGACAAAGTGTCCTTTAAAGATATATAGTCATAATGAGCATTTTTGTTTATGAAGTCTGACTATTGTAAAATAACATTGTAAGTCTCTGACAATTATATTTAAACCCAAACTAACAAGTTGCTGGTGATATTTAGGTCCTAGAAATTACAGCTTTTTTAGTTATTCAGAAATGAATCACTTTTTATGAAGTAATGATGCTTGCTTTCTGTAAAAAGTAATTACAATGTGCATGAAGTACTAAGATTTTTTCATGACAATTTTATTAAATAACATAACACTGAGCTAGAACACACTGTAGCATCACATTTGTGTACTAATTATGTCTGGTACAATAAGTAGACAGTCTAACACAAAAAATATAATATAGGACTATAGGAACACAGTAACATGCAAGGCAAGTAATCATGTTGTCCATAAGATGTCTAGCCATACACAACTTTAAGCAGACAAACCTATGAGTTCTTGTCTCCCTTTTCAAGTATGTATCAGTGCTCACCTCCCAAACCAAATAGGACCATGCATAATAACCCTGGTGTAAACTTCTGTCTTCCCATCAACACTAGCCTTAAAGGTAGCCAAAGAAGTATTTTATTTAACCTGTTGTGGTAACTTATTCGACAAGCTAGTAATACATTAAGTTATGAACCTGTCCCTCTAATGAATCTTGTTTATTTTCTGGTGTAGATTTAAGCCCTTAATGCAGATGTTAGTAGAACTGCTGGTTTTGTGAAGAAATAGGAGTTCAAATAGGAGCAGGTCTTTCACGTCATGAAAAGCAAAACACAAGTCTATTCTCAGCAACCTATAAGATACTAAGTGTAATGACAGTCATGCTAATATAGCAGAGTAGCTGAAGGATTTAAGACCTTTAATTTTTTGGTTAGAAATCTTTGGGGTCTTTCCATCTGAAATATATACTTGAATTTGTACATTCCAAAGGGCGCACTGTATTCAGTTTTGGGTTTGATAATAGAAGGATACAGTGGTTGGGGGACTTCTTTGGATCTTAAAGATATTCTCTTGAGAATTAACTCAGCCAAATAGAATGATTTCCTGAGTATGGTGGAGCCATGATTATCGAATGAGAGAGAGGCAGCCACATAAGTCCCTAGGTCTCTTATGACTGTACCTGTCTAAAGAGGAATGCAGTCTATAACATTTAAATTGGGAGCAACTTTTCTGCCACACATTACTGTTCTGCACTGTTTTTAATTTGTTTGAGTCATTTAGTGTGACTATTTTTGATACACCATGCATTTGCATATGTGTTTTGTATCAGTGGATGAGTTGATAGTGCCCAGATGGCAGTCATCAGTAAATCTGGACAACCACATTTCTGATATTGGCTTTGATGTCTGTAAAATGCCAAACAACAGGGAGTCCAGTACTGATCTCTGTGATGCCCCATTAGTTACAATTTTGTAGTCAGAGAGGAACTAGCAACTTTCACAACTTGGTATCAGTTGGATAACTGGCTTGCAATCCAGCAAACAAATGTATGGGTTTACATTAAGTTTCTTTAATTGTTCAATAATACCAGCTGGGGAATAGTGTCAAAACCTTTGGCCAGGGGAGATAATCAGTGTGCACAAAATGATCACTGTCCACAACCCCTGTAACCTTTTCAAAGAAGCTTACTTGTTTCAGAAGATAGGACCTGCTCTTTACAAAACCAAACTGATTGGGATTTAGATCATTTAAGTTGCTTATATCTGCATAAATGAGCTATGCTCTGATATAATAAGCAAAAAATAAATAAAAAAGTCATAACAAACTTTATAAATGAGTGGGTGTTTCTGATATAAACAGTCACTTAAAACTTGCACTATTCCTTTTTACTCTAGATTTTTGATTAAGTTCACAGCTGTACCAAAAGGGTAGAGCACTAGAATTTATTAAATGCCAAATGTAGATGTAGTAACAGTTAAATAACACTAGAACCTATTAAATGCTAAATGTGGGTGTAATAATAGTTAGATACCTTTTAACAATTCAAAAAAAATCTATCAGTTCCTAAAAGAATTTCAAAGAAAGACACTGCTCTCACATTTGTAAATTCTAAATGTGTTCCTTTTAGCCATTACTATTAGTTGCTTAGCTGTTGTGGGAATCATAGCTGTGTTAATTTGTTTTAATAAATAGAGATAAGTACAGTTATGTGATTTATTCATCATTCAGTAATGTCATGTGCCCACGGAGCATGGTCTCTCACATTTTTTCACTCTAAAACATAACCGTAAATTTGTCAAACCCTGCTAAAAAGGTTAAGTGTAGAAATGACCAAAAGTTAGAAATAAGGTATTTCGGAGACAATAAGGACCAAAACTGCTGTGCACTGTGAATTCCATACTACTTGTATACCAAGTGTTAAAATTTGAACAAACTAGTTACAAAAAAGCATCTAAATTGTTTCTGTAGTAATCCATTTCTTCCCTTTAGAAAGACTGTGCGGAAACATGGGTTCTTATTCTTACTGAGCGTTAAAAGTCTCAAATTCTGTGCGCACTTTTAATCATCTATTTAGGTTGAAACATAGGCAAAACTCACAGCAATTAAATAACACTCCATCTAGTTAACCACCAGAGTATTTTACAAGCAGCAGGAGGGATCACTGTTTCAGCAACTTACATGGGAAGTGTTTCTTAGGAGGTCCAGGCTTTTCAGTTTGTATTTTTTTAAGAAATTCTAATACACAGAAGAAAAATACCTATCAAGTTGTAAACGCAGCAGTCATATTCTCATGACTGGTCCTTTGGCTTATACACTCCTATAAGACATCTTGTTCCCCAACACCCACACCTACCCACTTAAAAACTGCCTGCCCTATGACAGACAATTATAGAAGGAGTGAAAAATGTATGACATCAAAAATGTTGTTTTGTTGCTTACAGAGTATCAGTATTTTAGGTGATGACTATTCTTGTTGCTCCTGTTTAGACTGACAGCACCCATGTCAGTGGCGTAACAGATAACACACTTACCTTTTGTGCAGAAGATTGTAGGTTGTATTCTCACACCAGTTAAACTCATTCCTGACACTGTACTGAATGTGTCATCCTTCGGATGAAACGTTAAATTGAGCTCCCATCTGCTTGAGTCAGTGGTAGCTCAGGTGATTGCAAAAGATCATATGGCACTTATCAAATAGAGTTTCCCAATGCCCTGGACAAATTTCACTTAGTAGTATAAATGTCTGCTTGGGTCACCCCTAAAAAGAGGCTACTAGCCTATTGAGACCAACTCAGTCAATAAAGGATGAATAAATTAATAAAATAAAAACATTATTAAGCACACTAATATTTACAGCTGACAATCTTTCAGAAATAAAAGTAACATTTGTATTCAGAATAAAACAACTTAAATTGTTATACTGGTCTAGAAAGAACAATCATTAACAATGATAACATTTTGTTGTCCAAACAATTTAAAAATATATTGCTGAACTCACTATGGAATATTTAAAGATATGCTGATCATCTAAAATTGTATGAAATATTTTTTCCTGATGGAAGATAAGTTTGTACAATAGAGCTTCCACTCATACTTCAAACCAATCAACTTTCAGAAGCCCACAAAATAGTACACCACTCAGATAAAATCCCAGCTCTACAACACCTACTTCACCCTCATACCACTACAAGAACCTTAAGATCTAGCACCCCAAATTACCTTCAGGTCACCAAATTTAACAATGAGGCAGGAAAAGCCATCTAAAGCCACTCTATCTCTAAACTCTGGAACTCCCTACCTGCCCACTTAACATCTGACAACTCCACCACTCAGTTTAGGAGACTCCTTAAAATTCACTTTAGGAACAACAGGCTGTGCACCTGTCTCACCCCTGGATAATACTCTAGAATATTGCTAATCTCACAGCTTGTCTAGTAACTACTGAAATGGACTCTATGTATGCTTGGCATATTTAGGAACGTGATATGTACTGTCTTACCTGTTGTTTTCAGTAATCACTTAAGTGTATACTAAATGCTGTCCTTTAGTTCACAGTGTTAGTCTGCCTGAATGTATGTCACATGTAATGCCTGAAAATGTTAATGTATTTGCTGGAGCTTATCTCCCTGGGCCTCCGCTGAAAATGGACCTGTATCCAGTCGGATTCTCCCGGTTAACAAATGTAAAATAAAATAAAATAAAATAAATATTAATACTGGCATCATAGCTCTATAAAAACTTTCACAATTATAGCTTACCTGCTATCTTTAGTCCTTTAACAAATACTTTTAAAAAATTCAAAAATGCACTTGAAATTATTGCTAGAATTTAAGAATGCAAAAAGATTTTGTGAAGGCTTACCTTTCATTTTGTCATATCCTGCACTTTTAGAAAATTGTATAAAGTAATTTCACATTTCTGCATTTCAGGACATGAATGTCTGTGATCTCAGAACTCTCACGGGATGAAAAACTTTAAATAATTTGTGAATTAATTAACTGGTGACTCCCTTATAACATAGATTTCACACTCCCAGGCCACTGCATTAACAGGCAGAATGGAATAATAATGTTTTGGAGAAAAAATCATAATTGAAATCATTAATTAATTTAACAGAACTTTCACTTATGCATTGCATTATACGGCTGGAAGCATAGAGATTAATTAGTTAATTCTTTGAATTTTTCATTGTTGCATTTGTTAGCTGATAAAAGTTCTGAACTTGTGAAGAAATGTTAGTTTTTCAGGAACTGTAATTTGGGTGAATGAAGAAGTACATAAAGTAACACCACATAAAAATAAATCACTAGTAGAAATTAAAATATGCTCTTTGCTCACAAAAATTTAAATTGGAACATGCATATCCTCACATGTTCTTGAATGCTAACATGTCAAACTGGTACATTCTGTTTTCTTATTGAAGTATTTAGGGAGGCACTCGTGAAGTGTTTTGTCTTCTCTGGTTATTACTAATCAATTAGAGCATTGTGGCATACATTATGGGAGCACTAATATGTAACAGTCATGGTCAGGAATGTGCTGATGCTGAATGTTTACTATATATTGCTGAAAGTAAATCTGCATTACATTTGTGCTTCAGCTGAGACATTAAATTGAGGTCCCATATGCTTGAGTAGGTGGTAGTTCAGGTAGATTTAAAAGATCCCATGACATGTATCAAAAGGGGAAGTTCCCCAATGGCCTACTCCAGTTTCCCATAGTAATATAAATTGCCTCCTCAGGTCTTCCCTGAAAAGAGGCCATTAGCCGAGTGGGACCTACCCAGTCAACAAAGGATAAATAAATGAATAAATAACTATCCTTGTTATCTATAACAAACCATAAAACGGTGGTTGAAACTCAATTTATGTAAAACAAATAAACAATTGAATATACAAGTCAGAGAAACTAACAGTCTAACACATTACAGAACCACTGTAGTGCCTCAAACATTAACAAACACAAATAGAGTAAAACTAATAAAAATGTTCAACTAAAGTTCTGACCCCAGTCCTGATACTAAAAAAAATGTACAAATAATATAAATAAAACAATATACATTATACAGGGTGTTTACACTGACCTATTCCCTTTAACATACTAGGGTTATCTTTCACACTCCTTCAGATCATTATGAATACACAAAGTCAAAGAAAGTAAAAAAATAAATTAAGCACAGTATTGCACTACACTGCAACTTGCAAACATGATTCATTGCATAGTACTTTCACTTGGAAAGGTAATTCTTGATAAAATTTAGCCAGTAAAAAGCAACTCTATGGAAAGACAATTAATAAACTCAGTGATACAATGGTAGCCAATATACATTCAGAAACGAGTATGCTGTTTGGAAAAAGCAATTTGTGCACCTATAACATATAGCAATGCAGCTAAAAAATCAGCTTCCATTTTCTGCCTGCTACTTACTAAGTACAGAAATTAAAAGCACAATCCCTAAAAGCAATAAATGTCAACTTTCTAGTCATTCAAACTCAGATATCCATAACAAGGTTATGATCCCCATATTCTCTGCTCCACTTAGGTAAGAAACAAAACAATAACATAGATTACAGTTAATAAAGTTCTCCATCGAGCACACCACTTACTAAAATGTAAAAGCAGAATAAACATTAAAAAGATCTCTAAGATTTCTCATAAAATCTAATTAATAAGTGTCATTCAAAAATAAGCATCCACACATTACACTCCATCTAAAATATGTCTTCGGCAAAGAAAGACAGAGGCAGCAGCTCCACTAACACTGATGTATAGGTCAAATATTCAAGACATGAAGACATGGAAGAGAAAATTCAGTGTTATTATTTAAAAGGGTAAGTAATTCCTTATTTTTTTCTAATTCTATAGTAGAAATTACCCATCTTTGGATGTGTTGGCATTGTTGATATATATATATATATATATATATATATATATATATATATATATATATATATATATATATATGTATATACACACACACACACATATACACTGATATATATATATATATATATATATATATATATATATCTATATATATATATATATATATATATATATATATATGTATATATATATATATATATATATAAATATATATATATGTATATATATATATATATATATATATATATATATATATGTATATACACACACACACACACACACACACACACACACACATATACACTGATATATAGATATATATATATATATATATATATATATATATATATATGGGTCTACTGCTTTTAATCGAATACCACTTATTCGAAAAAGAGCAGTAGACCATTCAGTTATGTGAAAGTGCACTTATTCAAAAGTGCACTTTCGCGAAACTCAATTTCAACAAACCGGTAAAAAGATGAAAAAAAAACAGAAAACACTTTATAACATTATATTGAATGGGGGGCTCTGCCCCCCACACCACCCCCGATGTGGGGGCTCCACCCTCCACACACACCCTACTTAAATATACCAACTCCGAGATCGCACTACAGTGGGGAACAGGTAAATTCCCTATTCCTCACTGTAATGTGCTTCGGCGCTTCAGTTTCCCTGAACAGGTCGTTGAACCATGCTTCGCAGAAGTGCACTTTCACTTAAGTGCACTTTCACGTAACCGAGAGTCTACTGTTCATTTTCGAATAAGTGGATTTTCGGTCTTATACAGTAGACCCATATATACATATACACACACACACACACACACACACACACACTATATGTATAAATATATATATATGTGTGTGTGTGTGTGTGTGTGTGTGTGTGTGTGTGTGTGTGTGTGTGTGTGTGTATGTGTGTTTGTGTGTGTGTGTAAGTCAAGCTTTTTAGTTAGGTCCCAGGCATTATCCCTTAAAAAAACACACAAGCCCAAAGCCAAGTACTGCCCACACCTAAACAGGAGTCATTGCCAAAATGTTCTTATTCATAATATATTGTGACCCCCCCCCCCCCGGATGCAGAGATATTGTAAGTACATTATGGCTGCTATGTAAGAATATTTTAGTTAGCACAATTGCACAGTTAATGTACCATTAAATGAAACTGTGTTCTGTCACCATACTGGTAGAATGCAACAGCTAATATTCTGTACCTATGCTAAGATATATATGGCAACTGCAAGGCACACCATACAGTGTAACTTTCATCTGTTAGCATTTCTCTTGTTTGCAAAAAAATTTGATCTGTTAGCTGAGGTACAACTTACTGTTATATTATCACATTTATTTCATAATTCATAGCTCCCAGTAAAGACTGTGCACATATTTCATTCACTCATTCTCTGAGTACCGTACCCAGTTTACTGAATCCAGGTTTGCAAGGTAGGAAATAACTCCCAGATAGAAAGCTAGTCTATTAAGGGATTCACACTCTCTCATTTTATTGACAAATTGTAGAACCTACAGCATATCAGTTTGATGTAGAAAGAAACTGGAAGGCACAGCAAAAATCCATCTGTGCACAGGAAGGACATGCAAATTCCATACTACCCCAGCCACTACCCAGAAAATACCATCTAACATAACCCTCCAACTATCAGTAGGGAGCAGATCTTAGACACACTCTCTAATGCCAAGAAAAGCTTTGATGGGCCCAAATAATATCTCAAAATGCCTCAAAATAGCCTGAAATATGCCCTGTTAGAGCCACAAGCGCAAGGATGGAACATCAATAGATCCCATAAACTACAGATTTATAGTCTCATATGCAAAGCCATGGAAAGAATTATCATGGAAATTATTAACAATGACATAGGAAACCATCAGATACTGGACTCAACCCAGTTTGGTCTCGTCAAAGACAGGTCATGCCTACTGAACCTGGTGGACTTCTTTGAGAAGGTCACCAAGGTAATGGATGAGGACAAAATAGTGCCTACTGCCTACCTTGACCTAGCTAAGGCATTTGATACAATTCTTCACTTGAGCATTGCAAATAAATTTGCAGAATTAGGCATAAACCCCTATGTATCTCGCGGGATAGCCAGCTGGCTCACAGACAGGACTCAAGTAGTTAGGGTTGCACAGACCTCCTCCACAAAGAGGATGGTCACCAGTGAAGTCCCCAAGGGCATTGTACAGAGGCTGCTCCTCACTGGCATGTGAGTTTCAGAAGCCAAGGTCAATGTCAAGGGCCTCTGGTTTACCAATTTGCAGATGATTGCAAGCAAATAACAATCACAGAAACCCATCAAGATACTAATATCTTGCAGAAAGGTCTAAGACAGACCGATGACTAATGCCAAAGCAACAGCTTAAATCTCAATGCCAAGAAATGCATAATAGTACCTTTTGGGAAGCTGGTCACCCAGGGAAACTACCTTATTAATAAGACACCCCTAAAATTAGACACAGCAGTCAGTGATTTGGGAACTCATGTATATAGTACCCTGGCTTTCAATTATCATGTGTCAAAGCTAGTAAACAAATCTTCTGTGTCACACAACTTATAAAAAAGGGCACAACATCTAAGTCCAGGGAAATCACTGTGCTACTGTACTCAGCTCTCATCAGTACCATCATTGGATATAATGTCCCCTTCCATATATACCTGATCTGGCTGATGCAACAACTTAAATTTCTACAGTGATTCCTCACAAAAAGAATGTAGGATGTAAACACAACATCCTATTCAGATGGCCTTAAAGCCCCACCTCTATAATCTATTTCCAACAGACTGCTGAGAGGTGATTTATGATTAGTACTAGGCTAATTGCCCATGTGGACTATTTTAAGCCTAGCCAATTACCCCATCTGAGAATTGAACCCTGCACCTTGTGTCTGTAAGGCAAACACCTTAACTATTATGCCAACCTTCCCCTTCCTTGCATCATGCTATGATAGACCTTTTGCATACCTGCAAAATGAACAGCACCAGAACTAATAGATCTAAGGGTTTAAACTTTTTTTGCCAGTTAAATAGGACATGTTGTAAGGAAAGTTATGTATCTCAGAGAATCCCATTCTCTGGAATAGGCTTCCCATCCATGAGAGGCACCGCCCTTCCCTAACCCTGCAATCACAACCTGACCCAGTGGATGGGAAATGAGAAATTCACCCCTTGTCTGACACCTGTGTCTCTGATAGACAGAGGCTGCTATTAAATCATGCCCTATCTAACATACACTCCTCACAAAAGGGACAATAATTTGTGAGATACATTTCAGTTGCATGGCTATGCCTACAAAGGCCCCAGTAGTCATTATCCTAGTATACACCTATAAACCTGTGAACCCTAGCTGAGAAGCAAAGATAAATAAACTCTGTAAAATAGCAAAGCTAATAACTAAAGCACCATTATGCTCAGTTCACCTAACGCAACTGTCATATTTGTTGCTCAAACGTGCCTTATTCAGTGCTTTGCATAGTGAATATAGTTCAAAGAAGCCATCGTCGGGGGGGAGGGGGCAGGTAAGACGATGTGCTGCTAAAACTAGACCCTACATCAGTTTTGGCTTTGATTCCCATATGTGCCATTTGCCTACTGCTGTTCATTTAACCTGACATTAATCATGGCTGTCTCTGAAAAGGGATTGTGTGATTACTGGACACAGCTGGTTAACAAATGTAATTATTATTATTATAATGTTTCCCAAAATGGTCATATTTATTAAGTTATTTGTCATTCAGATAAGTAGGTTGCTAAATGGACAATTTTTGGTCACAGTCCAAGTCGCACAGGCAATGCATCCAATCAACCTGTATGTAGCAGTAGCTTGATTCCCTCTCTAGGCCCAGATCAAGCTTTGCTAGTACCATTCTTCAGGGGCTCCTAACCTCCTTTCCTTCCACCTCCCAAAAGGCTGTTAGTGAAGGTAATTCACCCACATAGCTAAGACTACTGGATCAGTGATCAATATGATCAACATAGTACAGTTGTGTAAGTTCAACTTATAATAACAGTAGATGGTCAAATAATCACTCTTGTAGTAGTTGCACACTCGCTCCACTGTCTTGTTTTTTGGCATGTTTTTTAATGCCAGGGTGTGGACACTTATTTTTTGTTGTTCCTAGCACTGTCCTTTCAGCGATTAGGGCTTTCATCTCTCTGCTGGCAGATAAGCTCCAAAGGGCTTTGTGCCCAAACTTGTCTTTTAGTTAGCTCAGCGTATGCTGTCTGACAGTTTGAGCACATGGATGGAGATCTGATGGTTTGAAAGCTGTCCAGCTGTTATATCCTAGGCAGGACATAACCTGTACAGCTAAGGCTACTGCAGCAGTGATCACTCAAACACCTACTGTTATGGTAAGTTCATCTTACACAATTGTACCTTCCTCAGGCCACTCATGGTCTTTTGAACCTCTCTGGTGTAGTCCATACAGTCACTATGGACTGGGGTTAGCCATATCCTCTGCAGCTGTTGAGCTTTACTCAATGGGAAAGGGAGAGCTACTCTTGTCTGTTATGGGACAAAGTACATGAAATGTGCCCATGCTTAGCCTGAATGCTATGCCCATCCCTGGAAAAGCTGCTGCTGGGAATACTGGATCATTGTTTTCACATTTTCCTTTAAAAAAAAAACCTGAGAAAACTAAACACTTCTCTTGCAGTGTCAATTATTCCAAAGAGGAATAATTTATTACACTTGTATCAGTGTCTTGTGCAGGCTCTTGACCCTTCTTGTCTTTAAAAAGAAAAAAGGATTCAGCTTTCCTCAAGAAGTTGATGAAATGGAATCTCTAGAGAATTGTGAAGGGACAAATTCAGTTTTACAGCCTCAGGTTTCTGCTTCTAATTCTGAAGACAGTGTGGTATCTGATTTTCTCTGCACCTTTAACAGGATTAACCATTATTTTCTATGGGAGAATATTGTGGTCTCTCAGTCCCTAAGAAAATATGATTTGTTGCAACTTGGATGTCTAGAACCTTCTCCTATTCTTCTAGTTCTGGCAGCACTGAAAGATGCTTTTGTCACAGCCTTGACAGTTTATCTCCTGCCCCTAAGATAGTAGACAGACTGTATATAAAGTTTCTCACTCTTTCAAGATTTTATAAACCAATTTCAGACATAGACAGAAGATAACCAGTTTGCTAATTTGAATCCTTCACTGTTAAGTTTGGAGAAAAAAATGTATATGCTTTTACAACTTTAATGTTTAGAATTCTAAACCCTCAGTTTTGTGTGCTGCAGTTTATCCTGACTAACTGTGAATTGCTAGCAGCTTCTAGCTTTTTCCACTCAGACATCATTCTCTTGTACGGAAAAATCTACATTATGTAGATTAGTTTCTTTTGTTTCTCAGTTCAAAAATTGTTTAAAATGTGTTTATGACTCTATAGATACTATTTTCTAGGCTGCTGCCACTTGAATTGTTTTAAAAAGGTTTGCTTGACTTCTTTCTCAAAGTCTCGCAGAAGATGACAAAAATGAAATGATTTCATTAACCCTTGGATAAAGACTTAGGTTTTGGACTTTCTGCTGCAGATATTTCCAAAAAAATGTGATGAGAATGGAAAGCTGATTCAGGGAATCTCCCAGATTTTTAGCCTTCGTTCTCTAATGGATTCTCTGCTTCCCTGTCTAACTTTGCCAAAAAATAAACAAATAAATAAAGTAAAATAAGATAGATAGACAGTACCAGCAGAATGCTAATAAGCAGATGCTTAAAGAGAAATGTCAGCAAGGTTTCAAAATGAATGCAGGAACCCCTCAGAACAAAGAACAGTCAAATAAGTAAGAATAACTATATGAGCTGCTTTGTCTCCCACTCCCATCCTGGCAGTCCCTTAATCCTTCCAGAAAGTCTGAATCACTATTTCCCACTTTGGCAACACATTGCTTCAGACAAATGGGTTCTGAAAATGATCCATCATTTTGTTGTTTTTTGTGAAAATAAACTGTGTCTTTGTGGTTGGAGGATATTGGCTACGAGGTGAATTTGTTTGGACATTTTGGTTGAGTTTCACCTGTTCTGGCACCAATTTCTGGTTAATGATCCATCTAGGTTACAGATGCCAGCGGGAGGAAAGTTCTTCCTTCCAGAGGATTCCTTCTCATCCACCAGACCAGTCTCTTCTCCTTTATCCTATTTTACATCATATGCTGTCTCAGAGGATAATAGAAGCTGTTCTTCCTTTCCAGTTAGGGAAAAGATTCTACTCAAGAATGTTTTCGTGCCAAAGAAAGAAAATTATTCGATACCAGTTCTGAATCTTTCTTTCCTGAACCAATCTATAACAGTGCCCAAGTTCAAAACGCTTTCACTTTGCAACCTGTTACCCCTACTTCCTCGTGAGTTTTCTAGTAACTTTTGATTTAAAAGATCTACTGCTGAGTAGCACCATTATTTCCATATTTAGATGACTTGCTTATCTTTGCAGACTATTTTTTTTCAAACTGTCATGAATCTCTCTTCAGAGGCTGATATTCCAACAGAACATTCAAAAGTCTCTTCTGACTCCATCTCACAGGATTGTGTTTATTGGGTGTTTTCTATACACCTTAGTACTAAAAAATTTCTTTCAGAGGAAACAAATAGATCTGCATTAAGATTTATTTCAGTTTTTTTTTTCAATCAGACATCTGTCTCAGCAAGGGAGTTCCTTGGGATGTGGACCTCGTGGCATTCTTGACTCTTAGGATTGTCTTGCAATACTGCACATGAGAAAGATTCAATGGTATCTTAAATTTCTTTGGTTGGAGCATCAATACCCATTGCTTTCTCAAATGCCAGTTCAGTAAATTGTAAAAAGGAAAATAAAATGGTGGAAACTTCAAGTTTCCCAGAATCCAGGTTTCCCACTCTCTCCTCCTGCTCCAAAGCGGTCAGTCACAGCAGACACCTCAGACATTGCTTGGGGAGTGGTGTGAATGGGTATAAAAAAGCAGGGTCTTTGGGATAAAAGAGACAGGTCAAAGCACATAAAATTAAAAGAGAAGTTAGCTCTTTTAAACGCTCTCATCTCTCTAAATTATCTGTGATCTCAAGAACGTCTTCAAGTATTTATGGAACATACCAACTGATGTGGTGCATAAACAAGCAAGGGGGAACCACATCTTACCCTGTATGAAGACTAGGCATGTTAACGTGAGATATAGATTTACAGCACAATCTCACTCTACAGGCATCTCACATTCCATAAGTGTGTGGCAGATAAGCAGGATCATGGCAGACCCTCATGTATGGAAACTGAATCATGAGTCTTCCAAGATTTGATACATCTAAGGAGAATTCTTCAGGTAGACCTTTCAATCAACTGACAAAATTCTATTCTAGGACTCCATGCAAGAAGGCCTGGAAGAGAGCTGCCTTTTCTTTTCATTGGAAAGGAATGTTCTTGTATGCTTTTTCACCCTTTCTAAAGATCACTGTGGTGACACCCTTCTGGCTTAGGCAACACTTGTTCTCCCTTTTTTGGAATTGGCCAGGGGCAGTTACTTAAACTTCCTCACAGACTGTCTTTACTCACACAAGGTCAGGGTGTTTGATACATTGGGAAACCACACAATGGCAACTGACTGACTAGATGATATGGACTTAAATTATATGGATGTGCAGTAGATACTAATGGAAGCATGAAAGCATGCTACAAAAAAGTCATATATTAGGAAATAGAAGAGGGTTTTCTAGTTGGTGCAATGAAAAGAACTATCACCCATTCAGGGCTAGTATTTCTTTGATTTTATGGTATTTGTGTGAGTTACTATTCTATGGCCTGTCTTATTCCTGTATCAAGGTTTATTTGTCAGCCATTTCAGCATGTCTGCCCATGGCTACCCTTCAATGCAATCATATGTGAAAATGTTTTTATAGGTTCATACTTCGCTTTCAGTCTGCAGACTATTACAAGTCTAGCCAATAACCAGAGGTCAACTGAACCATGTGCGGTGCATCTAGATCTTAACCATTATGCCATCCCATAGTTATGTATTATGATCCCTGAGAAAATGACAGCTGTGATTCGCAGTGATCTACAGTGAAAAACATAAAAGACAGCATGCATCTGTGACAGCTTGTTTATCAATGACAGATCTTGGTCAAATTCTCAACTGGTAACTCAGCAAGTTTGAAAGTAGTTTTTCATGAGAAGCCTCCCAGAAAACATGTGGCTCCTCCTTGAGATCTTAATTTTCACTTTAGAGAAGCTAACACTTGTACCATTTGAACCAGCTTATCTGGCTGACTTGATGTTCTTAATGTAGAAAACAGTTTTGATGATTACTCTGATGTCTGCATGAAGTTGCAAACTCTTATAGTTGGTTAACCCTATCTCATCTTTCATAGACATAGGGTTTTATTGAGAAGTAATCATTTTAAAGTAGTATCTGAGATTACCTAAAGCCAATATATACATATTCTTGTTTTCTTTCCAGGATGCAAGAATGGGGGAGAAAGTATACTTCATGCCTTGGATGCCCACAGACAACTCATATACTATCTTGACAGAACAAAATCTTTTAGAACTTCTCATCTGCTGTTCATTTCTTGTGAAGATAAAAAGAAAGAAAAGCAAGCTATCTTGAAATGGTTGTCTCAGGCAATCACCTTGTGTAAACACCACATCAAAACTATTTCATGCAGTGTCAAGGCTTACTCTACCAGGACCTTGGCTTTATCTATGGCTTTTTTAGAAAGCGTTGGACTCTAGAAATATTCTAGAAGCAGCAACTTGGTCCTCTGTACATAGTTTTATAAAGCACTATAAACTAGATCCATTCACCAGGTCTAGGACAGGCTTTGCTATAACCATTCTCCATTGACTCCTGGACCTTTCTCTTTCCACATTCCAGTTACTTTAAGGTATGGTAATCTACCCATATAGCAAAGGCTATAGTAGCAGTGATCATAATGATGATGAACATAGTACAGTTGTGTAAGTAAACATACCATAACAGTAGTTGTTCATATGATTACTGCTGCAGTAGTTGATCTCGCTCTCCATCCCTCTTGTTTTTATATGTTTTTATGCTAGGGTGTAGACATGCATTTTCCCCTTGCAATGTCCTCTCAGGATTCAGCCTCCTGCTCTCTGTTGGCATTACAACTCTGAAGGACTTGGCACCAAAACCAGACTTGTTAGTCAGCTCAGTCGGAAAATACCTTTCCTTCTCTATGCCAGATTCAACAGGTGCACAAGCTACTAACTGAACTTGAGTCAACTAGGTTGCACTTAGGGCTTTATCTCCCTTTGCCAAAGTAGCTGTTTGATGAGCTATGAATATTATATCATTATGATTTCTAATTTCTTCATAGTCTTATGAGGCAAATGTTTACTTTATGTGCATACATTTATAGTTAGCACATTATTTTTACTAAGTACTGGCACTCGGGGGAGGGGATTTTATGTATAAAAGCAGCAGGTGCAAGCTGACTGTTTTATGTAAAGCATTTTGCCTCCATGGGCCTCCACTAAAAATGGGCTACAACCCAGCTGTACAACTTAATGAACAAGATATAAGCAAATAAATAACAAATATGCATAAACCAGTGTCAAAATATATGAGTTCAATTATATTGATAAATTATATTTTATCTTTATATTTTTAAATTATATTTAGTAAAACAAATCAGCCATAACTGTCACATTTGCAGTCACTTCACACCAAAGGCATGTGTGCTGATCAGAATTTTTACAGAACACTTAAAAGGCATTTCTTTTAGATTTATGGTAAAAAATAGTTTAAAGGTTGACTATAATTATGGCATCTGACAGTCATTTCATAAGTAGAGAAAAGAGTCTTGGCTACTACAATAAGTAAAAAAATAGTGATTAGGTGTAATAAAACTTTAAGCACAGAAGGGTAACTGAAACCAGACCTCAGAGTCAGAGAAGTGTTCAGTGGGTTAGGTCACAGGCACTCCTTGCTCAAAATCTGTGCAGTTTGATTTTTTTTTTAATAATTGCTTCCATGTTGTTACATCAGATCACAGAGAAAAAACTGTGGCAATTGTTTGTGTTTATGGATCAAACAGCTATGCATATTATTCAGATTTCTTGGAAAGGATAGGTGAGATATGCATACATTAATACTTTCCTGACAAATGATGGCGACAGTCTGCGTGACAAAGTTAGAAGAAATGTTTTCCTAATCAGGACCAAAATGGTGAGCTGTTATTGGGTTTGTCTGCAAGTCATATGATGGTGATAATGAATAATTTGTCCAAACACAAAGCATACCTCTAAATTGTCCATACTGTTGTAGAATATCCAGAGTTTTGCTGCATATTTTTGATCTGTTCTTCATAAAATATGTGGTTTTCTGGCAAATTATTCAGTACTGAAATCACTAAATAATAAAAGACATTTAAGTTTCAGACAATCCATAATAATACAAAACCTGTTATTCTACCAACTTTTTAAGTTCATACAAGTAATATTTAAATTTTGTTCTTGATTTTGTGCCTTTGTTCTCCCATTATTTTTGACTTTGTCCAGATTTCTTGGGCTAAGGAGGTTGAGACTTATGACATGACACCCCATGTATACTTTTGACAAGTGCACCTTAGATTGAAAATTATGATAGACTTTGCACTGGATCTTCTTTACTAAGATGCTCACCAACTGCTTGAGTTTCACCAGCTTGCTGACAGTCACTCATGATTGCAAGTAATTTTTTTTTTAATAAAGTGCTTTTTTGCGGAGGAGTAGGCTGTCCTGCACCACTAACAGAGAGGCTCTTTTCCCACACCCAGACTATGAATGTGCTGTTTTAAGGTCATAAAAACTCAGAGAAAGTATCTTTAGAAACAGCCTGTGAATATGAGTGTATCTCTTGGAAGACACAAATGAGTGTTCAATTGTGAGCAAATGAACTGTGAGCAAGAGATCAGTAAGTAATTAAAAAGCAACCCTTTGTACCACAACATCAGACTGAATGCTATGCTTTAGATGTGCAGGCAGAAGGAGGAACAGTCAATTATTCAGTACTTGCTAATGAAACTGCCCATGTCAGCTGAATGGATAGACATGGGTCGCTTGAGAATCATCTGACAAAGGTTTGTGTGTGACATGAGCTTAAATCCTACATTAAAAACATTTTTAATTATATTCTGAGTAACACCAGTGATACAGGCTCTAAATGGACTGTGTTAAAGGCTCAGATGAGGCATCATTTAAAACCTGTGGTGAAACAGTAGTCATTATCTATCATGTTAGCAATCCTAGGACTTGATAGGGAACTCCCATTTGTGAGAAAAACTGTCAAGGTGAAGACTGAGGCCTTCTGAGCATGACTCTCTCAAAGATCTCTCCTTAATCTGGTGACTGGTCCAGTAGATCAAGAAGACCACAATATTAATGACTACCAAATCTAATGCATAGGAAGAATATGACGAAGCCATAAGGAAAGACTGGCAGGCAGACCAAAAGAGATCATAGTAACCTTTTCAGTAATTCAAGAGGGAAAAGCAAGGCCTCATTCAGGCTACATTAAGCAATATAGGCCACTAATGAGGAGATAGTTAAGAAGTGAAAGGAACATCACAATGAACTCTTTAATATAGTAAGCAAGCATTCTAGTTAGAAATCAGCACTTAAAATCTAAGATGGATTATGATCTATCAGAGTTGCTGAAATCATTGTAGTAGTCACAGTCCATTACAGTTGCAAGGGTGCAGGAATGGATAAACTACAGCTATAGATATAGATATAGATGTAAATAAAACACTGCATAATTTTGGGTAGCATGGCTAATATTTTATTTATTTATTTGTTTGTTTATTTATTTATTTATTTGCATTTTGATAACCAGGTTAGCTCTGCTGGCTGGTTACCTATTTTCATGGGGAAATAATAACATATAACTAAATCACAGTACTTGGAAATATAGCACAATAAAATGTTAAAAGTCTTCATTTGAAAACAAAATAGGACATAATATTTTAAATCAGGGCAGCATGGCTAATGTTTTATTAAATATTCATTTATTTATTTATTTGCATATTGATAACCAGGTTAGCTCTGCTGGCTGGTTACCTATTTTCTTGGGGAAATAATAACACAATAATTACATTACAGTACTTGGAAATATAGCACAATAAAATGTTAACATAAAACTTAAAAGTTCTCATTTGAAAACAAAATAAGACATAATATTTAAAATAATTAACATAAGCAAACCATAGCAAAATATTTAAAATAATTATTTCTATCATATATGAGCACATGAATTACAAACAAAGAAAACACTGCACATGTATAAACATCATGGTAAAACTGAAGAAAATTAAAACAAAAATTAAACTAGTAACACTTTTGGAAAAGGAATGAACAATATCAGATATGCAATGTCTGAAATTCAAAGAAATGTTAATATAACACAAGCTTTTGCATCACATGAAAAAATGTAGCATGTGGAAAGTGGTTGGGTGAATGTCATACTGAAAGAGGGGGTAGAATCCTTGCAGTAGAAAAATGAAGGGAACCAGAAAGTGAGTTTCAGCTCGGTGGGGGGGGGGTCACATTCCTCATCCTCATAGGAAGACCTTGGCAGAGTGCTGGAAAGGAAATTCTTGCCAACACATAACATTTAAAGTCAGAAGAAACAATTCATAATCTGTCCAAGACATGGAAGAGTGACTAAGTTCTTTGTTACTGGGAAGTATTTGGAAAGCTTGTAAGACATTATTGATCATGTTTACAGTTTTTTTGCAGATTTGGAGAGTGTTTTTGACCATGTGTCACACAAAGTGATATAAGAAATACAGGTTAAGTATGATATACAAGGACCATTGTTAACTGACATTCAAAACCTGTATGAATGCTTTAATTCCTGTGCTTACATTTCTTACAGCAAGTTGAACCCATCCAGGGAGGGTGTGTTCAGCTTGTTACCAATATGCAATTGACTTCATGGACAGCATATTGATATACATTTGAGTGTAACAGTCTCTTTTTTCAGAACATGAAGGTAGTATTTCTGTGTTTGCAAACAATGTCACCCTTTCAGCAAAACCTAACCATGATCTTCAACATAAACATGAGTTATTCATATATAGAGACTCGCTGATACAAAAACCAAAGTCTCTAGACAAATGGATTGAGGCAGCGGCCACAGTCATGTGAGTTCCATAGCAATCTCAGAGAAGAAACAGAATCTCAGCTTTCAGATAAAGATCTTAGTCTAGTTGTCCATATATATTGCAGTCTTCACATGCCAGAAGTTGTAGTGAGTGACTACAGGAATGAGATTATGTGGACAAGCAACAAAAAATGTTTCTCCCAAGTCACTGCACTTATTTTCAGAATATAACAATGATACTGGTAAACTTGCAGAGGATTACAATAATGTAGTTGCCCCTTTATCTTAAAAGGAGCCAGTCAAGCTGGTCCAAGAAGAATGCATGATGTACTAGTTTGAAAAAGTAACCCATGGCATGAACCTCCTATTGCTGTTCTTTACATACCATACCTCAGTTTTGGGTGAAAGTAGGCTAACTTGGCTCTCCCTGTTATTCTTCTCTGGTTTGTTTTGACTAAGGACAAACAACCACATGAATTTTTGATTTAACTAGAACTAGAAACTTGATGTCTATTATTTTATATGTATCTCTGTTTCTCCACTAAACTTGATTTATTAGAGTGATATCTGTCTTTCTGTGCCTCAGGATTTTATACACTGCTCTTCTGATAGATTTCCTTTTACTAATATTCCATCTTCAAATCACTTTTCATTGTCAGAAATCAACAGGTTTTGGCCCTATATTCAGAATTTGTGGGTGGTTGGTATAAAAGTAACACCCCAAAGAAATGCACTGTGTTTCATATTCCGTTTACTAAGGAAAAACATGGAGTCTGCAATTCACAATGGGACAGGCTGAAAGAATTAATGCGTATATAGATCTGTTTTTGACAAAAGCTTCCCCTATAAATAATCACCTACCAAATGCCTGAACATTATCCTATTTATGCATACCAATAACACATCTCCTTACCACACCATACTATACATCAGTCTAACAATGTTTTTGCTTGGGGGCAAGTACTTCTTCTCCACCAGTCGGGGAGTTTCACCTTCTTAAACCTTTACTTAAATATATTAGCATCGCACTCAAATAGCCTTGGGGGAAGAAGATATAACTTTAAAGAGCTAACACAATGCAGTTAGTCACTGAGTAGTTACTGCCTATGTCTGACAATGCCAAGCACTGGGGCATTAGAAAAAGGGAGTTAATAACCAATTAAACACATTAGTCTCTAGCAGGGAAACATTGACATGACTTTCATGAAGTAACTAAAAGAAGGAAAACTGAGAAAAAATGCTCGTGGATAGACAGAAAATGACAAAGAGAATAATATTCACACCTCATTTCACCTAATGAGAATGTGAGTACTCCAGACATAGGTAACTCAGAGCAACAGAAAGGAGCATTAGAAGTAACACAGAATGACAATTTTATAATCTGATTTATAGCTGCGATGCCTGAGAAAGATTACTAAAAAGAAATAATAATAGTAAAGTAACAGTGGCATACAGTCTTGGTGCCAAAACTTAAAATATCATAAAACGTGTACAAGAACTGTGGACTATAATGCTGAAACAGAATGGGTAGTCGAATGGTACAGGTAGGGTTAGGGTTAACATGTATTACTAAGGTTGCCAGGGGGAAGCCCCTCATACTAATGTGCACTACCACTTACCCTGCCCCTAATCCTAACCCTAACACAATACCTTACCTGAAGTAAAAAAACAATCTGTAATACCACTGTTAACAAGACATCTTAAACACACATTACATATACGAAACACAAAACTTTACAGACAACACAGCATCTATTCCTTTACTTAACCCAAACCAACAAATACACACACACACACACACACACACACACACACACACACACACACACACACACACACACACACACACACACACACACACACACACACACACACACACACACACACACACACACACACACACACACACACACACAAACACACACACACTCTTACCATGTATCCTCTTACCTAACCATTACTCTAACTACAACCCTAAACTACACATACTTGCTAAGTGACACTTAATTTTGCAGAAAGTTTCTAATTTTGCCTCACATTTTTGCCTGTCCCTCAGAAAATGTCTGACTTTCTGATAAATAAAATTGTGTAAGTAAATTTGCCATATCAGTATATGTTTGAATAGATCAATGTTGCAATAGCCAAAACTATATGTGACACATTCTGCCAGGATCAAACCAGCTGGTCAGCTTCTAAAGCTTTAGGGCACCATCTGAGTGCCCTAACCACTGCACTGTACATGGGAAGCAGGATAAAATTAGTGGCTAGGGCCACAAAACTTCAGAGCTCTCTTGCTTCAGAAGAGGAAGGCTACAGCCCTGCCATACATGATCAACAGTAATAGAAATCCTACACCATAGCAATAAAAATAGCAAAATTAGGTGGATAGAGGGTGGAACGGTACAGCTACAGCAACAGTTAACAAGTGGAACATCTACTGCTATGTTAAGTTTGCATACATAGCTGTACTATATTCATCATTACAACACAGTTTCAGCAGCATGAGCAATATGGGATGAATACCACAGCTTATAAAGTAAGGGAGTAAAATGATCAATCATAGTCCAGCAGCTCCTTGAGAGCAGTCCTAGAGAATCCTGCTCTGGACCTAGAAAAGGAATCTAGTGTGCAGTACTTTGCAAAGATCTGTGCATATGATCAAGTTGTTGCCTTTAGTCTAGAGTCCATATCTTTACAAAAATGCCACATAAGTAGCCAGAGTCCTGGTAGAGTGGGCCCTGACTTTGTCTGGAAGTGTCTTGTTACAGTGAAGAAGATAAAAAGCAGTAGGATGTGGCGACAATGTAGAAACTGTCTATTTTAGCACTGTTTGGCTGCTTTTCTTACTTTTATATTATTTATAGGAAATAAACAGCTGCTCAACAATTCGGAAGGTTTTTGTCCTGTCAATTCAGTGTGTGTAAAATGCAGTCTCATCAATTTTTAGACTCTGGGAAGAAGACAGGTTGATGAGTAACCTGGCTGAATGTAAATTCTGAAGCAATCTTAGACATAAAGGAAGGACTTGTTCCCAAAGTACCACTATCTTTGTGAAAAATAATGCATGGCTGGCTCACAGTAAGAGCTTGTACTCTTCTTGCAGAAGTCAGAACAGTAAGTAACACTGTTTTCAAATATGAGAACTTCAAATCAGACTCATGAGCTGGTTCAAAAGGAAACTATGTTTTTCCAGAACAAAGTCAATATCCCAAATAGGAGCCACCTATCTTTTATTTGGAAGGATATACAAAACCCTTTCAAAAACTATTTCTTTTGAGGTAGGGTAGAAAGGGGCAAATATAAGGGCAGGCAAGTAGATATGGCCAAATGTTATACCTTAGTAATAGAGTAATTAAGGATAGAGGATAATAACTTACATAAATACTGAAGAATCACAGGAGTCTGAGCCTTGAAAAGGCCTTTGTTCTTGGTTTGACAGCAACTAGAAAATCTTTTCCACTTACCCATATATGATTTTCTAGTAGCAAGCTCCTTTGCCTCCTTTAACGCCTTCTGCAGTTTCTCAGACAAAATGCCTAAAAATTACCTAAAAGTATTAAAATTCTATCATCCGGCAACCAAGTAAAGAAGTTGAGCACTGCGATATATCAAACAAACTCTGTCATGCATGACTATGTCCATTCTGTGAGAAAGCGTGTGGCGACTACCCTTGATCATTTTCATGAGAAAGAAGAACCACTGTTGCCTGGAACAGATGGGAGTCTCCACAACAAGCTTTAGGGGGACCTTCTTGATCTTTAGAAGAACCTTGTTTATAAAAAGAAATGGTGAAAAAGCTTTCCTGACTGTAGGAATGAAAAGGCATATGCTTTCCATGCTTGTGGCCAAGGAGTAATTGAGCAAAATTTCCTTAAATGTCTGTTGCAACTGTAGGCAAAAAAAGATCTTCTTGAGGAGTTTCCCATAGAAGAATCCATTTCTGGAAGACCCCCCAGGTTCAACTTCCATTTATGAGGGTCTATCCCAGTCCTACTCAGCTTCTATGCAACAATGTTTTTCTGACAGACTGCAGATAGCCTGGAGGGACAGACTGAAATGAGTTGCTAGATCCCAGGCTACCACAGTTAGTTTGCAAAGGGGGTAGGATCTGTTTCCCCATGTTTGTTTATCTATTGCATCACTGTGATGTTATCTGTGATTACTAGCAAATGGCTTGGAGTGCAAAAGTTATTCAGATTTGAAATTATTAGTACCATCACTTCCTAGACATTTATGTGTTTTAGCTAGTTTTGTGTGTTCCAAAGACCATGTATTTTTAATCCCTCGAACACAGCTCTCTAAGTAAAGTCAGATGCATCTGTGCTTACAGAGTATTGGTTGGGAGAAAAAAAGGAAGACCTAGGTTGAGAACTGATTCACCCACCACTTAAAAAAAATTCCAGCACTGGAATTTGAATTGATTTGGTGTACTGGTGCCGAGTCCAAACTGATTTGTGAAATCACTGAATCTTCCTCATGTGAAGTCTGGCCAAAGGAATCATGAGAATAGAGATGCCATGACGTCTAGAATTCTGAGATATTCCCTGGTAGATGCATGAATCTGGCTGGAAAATATCAGAAATTTCTCCTTGCAGCATTCTATTTTGTCATGCGGAAGAAAGGATATCATTGGTATGATTATCATGCATCCAGTAGACATTCCAGAGACACTGTTTTGTGGGTGGAATGACAGAAGATTTTTCTTTGTTCATCTGAAACCCTAGTCAGAGAAAAAGATTTATTAGGCAAAGCAGAGAGTCTTGACTACCTGTGCCAGGTAAACAATACTGGAGCTGTAGATAAGCCAAAAGGCAAAGCAGAACACTTAAAATATAAACCATCCACAGAAAAGCGCAAAAAGCAATTGAATTCTTTGCTGACTGAAATTTGATGATAAGCATCTTTTAAATTCAAAGTTGCTAGAAAACTGATGGAGAAAGAGAGAGGCAGAGCGAAACATGAATTTTGGGATTTTGATGTGAAGGTTTGGAAAAGAAAGGTGTAGGACAAATTTCCATGTTCCTTCTCTCCTTGGTGCCAGAAAGATTCTTTAATAAAATCCTTACCCTCTTAGGTCTGGAGAAATAGGTTTAATAACACCCCCCCAAGACAGCATATGGTCTATCACAGGAGGAAACAGGAAAATCTGATTGCATGGATGTAGAGAGTTGCAGCCTTTTAGAATTACTCTGGGCCACACAGGATTGCATGGGTGTGGAGGAGAAAATACCTGACGGGGATATAGGCAGTCGATTTTTTTAAATTATCCTTGGTTTTGGGAGGGCCTCCTTCTTCTTTCAACTTCCCTGAAGTTGTTTCTTGAAATTTTGTTTGTCTAAGCTTTGTAGGGAATGTTTATTCTGTTCCTTGAAATAGAAGCCTAAACTGGAAAAAACTTTCTATTTTTATTTTGAAAAGAAGAGTTGAAAAATCTGGATAACCCTCTGAATTAAATTTCCACATTAATTAATCCTTTTAAGGACCTTGGCAGAGGAAGGACCATGCATTTACAAAGGGAAGAATTCAGGATCTCGACTTTGACATTCTCTGGTAAATTCTGTGAATGGAGCCAGACAATTCTTCTCATCACAGAGCCAGTGGCAGCCTCCCTGGATACACCATCAGCTATGCCATAAGCACATTTTAAAGAATGTTCGTTTACCTGAGAAACAAAAGACACTATAGAATTCAGAAATATGAACCTAACCATTTATTGTTCTGAAGGCCATGGTAGAGGAGCCATAAACTTTCTTCCCAAACCTATCAAAGGCTTTCTCCAGTTTGTCAGAAATGATACGACTAGCAAAGAATTTAGCAGAAGCTGATTTTGACAGAGAAATTACTGCAGGATCTGACCTGAGGCTAGAAAAAGGAATTTGTAGATCTGGGGTGCCCTTTACAATTAATCAGACTATTTCTGAGACAAGCGCCTGCCAAAAACACACTCTCTAAGGCTGGCAACACAGGAGGAACAGCTTTACATTGAGTAAAATTAAAACGTATCAAATTACAATATCTTTGCTCAGATATTGCAATTAATTTTTGTTCCCACTGAAACAATTCCCTCATTCTGCCAACCATGTCAGAAAAAGATAAGTCTTCAGGAGGGGAATCTTGACCAAACATAGTACATCTCAAATTCCTGTCCTTCAGACTGGTAATCAGTGTCAGAGATAAAGAAACATCGTTTTCCTAATCTTCCTAATCTGCTTTAGGGGAAAAGTACAGTTGTGTAAGTAAACGTATCATAATAGTAGATGTTTGACAGATCACTACGCATTAGCCTTTGATATATGAGGTTATAACCTTACAAGGATATAACAGCTGGCTAACTTCCAAAGTTTCAGGGTACCTTCCACACAATCAAACCATTAACCAGCTTGAGCTGTGCTGCCTAAAAAGCCAGGTTTAAGCATCAAACCCTTCAGAGCTTTCATGCCAACTGAGACAGGAAGGCTGAATCCTGAAAGGAGACAGGTGGGAGTAAAAATACATACACATATACATACCTTGACAAATCAGCATACTTAAAAAACAAATGAGGGAGGGAGGAAGGGAGGGGCATACTTAAAAAATAAACAAGGATGGAGGGAGGGAGGAGCGGCTGCTGCAACAATGATCATTTCAACATTTCCTGTTACGGTACGTTTACTGACATAACTGTATTATATTCATCACATTGATCACTGCTGTAGTAGCCTTAGCTATATGGGTAGAATACCCTAGTTTATACCCTTTGAGAGGTGGAAGGGGAAGGGTCCTAGCAAAGCCTAATTTAGACATACAGAAGGAATGTACTTGTAAAATATGGACAGAGGACCAAGCTTTAGCTTCAAGAATACATCTAGAATCCAGCCCTTTCCAAAAAGCCATAGATGAAGGCCCTGATAGAGTGGGCCTTAATCCTGCCCGGAATAGTTCTGCTGTAAGAATAACAAAAGGTAAGAGCCCAAGACAATCATTTGGAAGTAGTCTGTTTTGATACAGGTTGTCCCTTCTTCTCACCTTCACAAGAAATGAGCAATTGATCCAAAAATCAATATAGTACCTGACTTAAAGTAAACCCAGTTATCACTTTGGGCATAAAAGAAGGATCAGTTCTCAAGGCAGCCCTGTCTCTTTGGAAAATGAGACTGGTTGATTTACCATAAGAACTTGCAATTCAGATACTCTTCCTGGAGAGGTCAGAGCAATCAGTAAAACAGTTTTGCATTTTAACTACTGCATGTCAGTCTGATGAGATGGTTCAAATGAAGTGAGTACTAGATTTTCTAACACAAAATTAAGATCCCAAGGAGGAGCCATCAGTTTTCTTGGCTATCTCTTAAGCAAAACCCCTTTCAAAAATATTTTCAAACGAGAATTCAGTGAAAGAGAGGGATCCATTCGCAGACGTGATACGGCTGACAAATGAATCTTAATGCAGGAGTAAGAAAAGCCATAGGATAGTAACCCACTAATGTGATAAAACCACAGGAACATTAGTCTTGAAAGGGTGTTAGTTATGTTGTTGGCACCAACTAGAAAACCTTTTCGATTTGCTAATACATGATTTTCTAGTAGCAGGCTTTCTTGTCTCCATTAATACCTGCTGCATATCTTCAGTAAATACATGCTTAAAGGAAATTAAGACCTTGTCATCCAGGCAGTAAGCTGAAGCTGATGGGGACTGGGGTGTATCAAACACCCCCGTTCTTGTGTGAGTAAATTGATTCTGTGAGGAAGTTTGTGGTAATTGACCCTGGCCATTTCCAATAGAAGGGAGAACCACTGTTGCCTGGCCCAGAATGGAGTCACCACAATGGTCATGTGGGGTTCCTTCTGAATCCTCATAAATACTTTGGATATTAGTGGAATGCGTGGAAAAGCATAAAGGAGCATTCCTGTCCAAGGAAAGGAAAAGGCATCTGTCTTCCAGGCCTTCTTGCATGGAGCCCTGAAGCACGATTTTACCAGCTGATTGTTCAGGCAAGATGCAAAAAGCTCTGAGGAACTTGGAAAACATCATGATCTAGTTTCCATTCATGACGGTCTGCCTTTGTCCTGCTCAGCTTGTCTGCCATGGGATTTTACTCTGACGAGATGTAGAATGCCTGTAGAGTGAGACTGAGCTGTAAAGCTATATCCCAAGCTAACGAAGATAGTCCGCAAGGGTAGTAAGACCTGGTTCTCCCTTACTTGTTGATGTATCACATGATTAAGGTTCTGTCTATAACAATTTGAAGAAGTCCAGGGGACCAAAGAGGATTTAGGGAGTTAAGTGCCCTGATAAAAGCAAGCATTTATTTTATATTTATGTACTGGTGTCTGTTCTTCATGATCCAAACACCTCACACTTTTATGCCTCCTGAAACTGCTCTCCAAGCAAAGACCAATGTGTTTGTGGTGACTGACTGCTTTGCAGCAGGAGTGGAGAAGGACAGACCTGGATTTAGGGATGTTTGCTGTCTCCACCAAGTCACTTTTCTTCTGACCAACCCAAAACTGGTATTTGAAAAGATAATGGATATTGGTGAAGGGACCAAAGACACTTCAGATACCATAGTATCGTTATCATGTGGAGTGTTGACAGGGTATCATGAGCATCATAGATGCCATGAGACTCAAAATTCTGAGATATTCCTTCACAGTGACCAACATTTGAGTGAAAATTCTTAACAACAGATGTAGATATAGCTCTATTTTTTCCATTGTAAGAAAAGCTCTTTGAAGTGAGGGGTCTAGCAGACACCCCAGGAACATAATCCTGTGGGATGGAATCAAAAAAGACTTTTGAATGTTCTCTTGGTATAGTCTGAAAAAGCTCTGCAAAGGCAAGCACATCATGTAAATATTGAAAATGTGAATACCCTATAGCCTATAATGAGCTCTAATTGGAGCAAGACACTTTGTGAACACTCCTGGTTCAGCAGATAGCCAAAGGGTAAGGCAGTGAATTGATAATGTTATCCAGAAACACAAAACCTTAAGAAATTCCTGAAATCTGGATGAATATTATTGTGATGATGAGCATGTTTTACACCTAGTGTTACTAGAAAACTTAAATGAGGAAGAAGAGGTAACAGGTTGTGAAATGACACCATTTTGGACTTGGGCACTATCACAAATTGGTTTAGAAAAGAAAGACCTAAAACTCATCTCCAGGAATTTTCTTTCTTTGGAAACAAAAACATCCTTGAATATAAAACTTTCCCAAACTGGGAAGGAGGAAATGGCTCTATTACTCTCTCAGACAACATATATTAAACAACAGGGGGAAATACAGCAGCCTGGTCTGATGGATGAGAAATTACTCAGAAGCACAGCTATGTCAGGGCGAATGGGGCATATGGCCTGGGCACAAACTGTTAGGTGGTGCAATCAGCCAACTGTCATACTGATCACTCTTTAGTGCAATACTAGCTTTTAAAAGCCAGTATTGTATTTGCAGGCAAACCTCACAGCTGTAACACTTTGTGTGTGGTGTAGCAAGCAGTTTGCTATGGTTTAAAATTAAAAAAATAATAATTAATTAAAAAAATATATATATTTTAAAACCTGAGCATTATAGCTCTCATAGCAGGGTATAAACTGTAGCAACTGCTTGCAACATTTTTATCAAACAGTTTGCTACAGTTTAAAAGTGAAAAGATTTTTTTAAACTAAAGCTTGATCATCATAGAGCTTTCGTAAAGGCAGGGTATGAAATGTAGTAACTGTTTACTACATTTGTAGCAAACAGCTTGCTACAATTTAAAAGGTGAAATTATTATTTATTTATTTTTTTTTTTTTACTAAAGGGCACTTCAGAGCACAGAAAGGTTGTGGGGGTATGTCATGCCTGGTTGGACTTTTTTTTTCACTCTTTACTTAGAGTGTCCTTGAAGAGCTAGAGGGGGAGTCACATGTCAGTTGGGTACTATGGTACCATCTGCATCCTGCAAGCTTTGCAGAAGTCCCTTTATTTTTTTTCCTTTTCTCTTTTATAAATGAGGGGATGGGGCACTAGTTCATGTTACTGGCATAAGACACAAGTTAGACCAGCTACATTTATGGAATTAGAAAAAGGAGGAATCTCCTGCCACTGCCATTTGTAACTTTGATGAATAATCTTCAGAACCCATTTGTTATACATTATACAAATATATCCCCCAATAACTACTCTCAGATCACTATCTAACATTTCTAACCTATGAACAAATTCTACCCTCTACAGCTGTTCTCAACCTACAAACATGTAAATATGTAAGATATACTATATATATGTTGCAGTTCAACTGTTCTTACTTGGCATTTTACACCCACAAGGTGTTTACTGCACCTTTTAACAACTATGTATTGAATTTTGTTGAATTTGAACTATGTTGCTTTTACTTTGTACTATGTATTCTGAATTATGTCGTTTATACTTGTATTATGGAGCTATTCTCACCTTTTAGCAACTATGTATTGAATTGTGTTGACTTTGAACTATGTAGCTTTTACTTTGTACTATGTATTCTGTATTATGTAGTTTATACTTTGTACTATGGAGCTTTTCTCCCTGGGCCTCCACTGAAACCAGGCTCTTTGAGCCCAGTGGACCTCCCCGATCACTAAACTGGAAATAAATAAATAAATAATGTGCATGAAACTGTCTGTTGCCATAGAGAGGAGTGGAGATTCAGACTTTCTGTAAGGGAAAAGGAAATGTCAGGGTGGGAGAGACATGATCCATAGAACAGTCATTCTGACTTGCTGGATTGTCCTTTGTTTTGGTGGGATTCTGTCTTCTTTTTGGAACTTCCTAACCATTGTCTCTTAAATGTCTGTTTACCTGCTTTTTCCTGAGACTGTTTATTCCTGAGACTGTTTATTTGTGCCAAAATTGGATGAGGGGTTAGGGAATCTCTTGGAAAATTTGGAAAAGGGGGCCTAAAACATCTGAAAGATTCCCTCTATCAGCTTACCCCTCTCATTGCACTTTTTTAATGAAATTTTTTATTAATTTAACATATTTTCAATATGTACGCAGTCTCTCATCACACTTTTGATAACTTCTGCAACAGAGAGACAAAAAAACTAAATCTCTATCCAAGGAAGTATTTAAAATCTCATTTTTCACATCTTCTGGGAAGTTTTGAGAAAAGTAGCTAGGCAAACCTCCTCAAAACAGTACCAGTGGCAATAGCCCTGGAATAAAAATCAAGCAGGGTCATACACAAACTTTTTAACAATGATATGACCTGTGAGATGGTAGAAACTAAACCATTTAACACAGATTTTTGCTCACAAGAAGAAACTGCAGACAAAACATACTGTATACTTTCACAAATAGTCAGAATAAACTTTAACCTATGAGCCTGACATTTCAAAATTCTGAAAATCTAAGTTGCAGAATCATACACTTTTCCCCATGCTTATCAATTATTTTCCCATTCTTAGCTGAAAGTGTAAGATTGGAATTGACTAAATATTTAGCAATATTAAAATAAACTAAAGCTGTATCTTCTGGGTCAGGTTTTTGATGAGTATATAAAAATGTAAAAGACTGGGGAATTTTATACACTCTATCTACCTTTTTAGGGTCAGCAGGCTGACTATCACGAAAATTGTACATTGACACACATATCCCCCAATGCTGACAGCTCTGGGGGGATGAGTAAAGGTTGTAGAAATTCCATTTGTAACAGCTCATAGTATTTTCTGAGGGACTGAGAAACCTCAGTATTCTCCCATCTAAATCAGAATTCTGAGAAGAAAACCTACATCTGTCTCTTCATCTTCCTGTCCAGATTCAGAATCCTGAATCTGTTCAGGAAAAGAGGCATCCTTTTTTTACCATCAACTACTTTATAAAAAGGATCAGTAGCTTAAATTAGACCCTGAGCCAGACCTAGTAAAATACTCCTGTCCAGGGAAATTTTAGAAGGAGCCTAAACATGTTTAGTTTTCTGTTTCTTTTTAACTGGAAACATGGGGTCAACAGTGTTGTTAATAGCAACAGCAGCTTCCCCAGAGATGGGCACAACATTCTCACTAAACAGGGAACACTTCCCCACTTCCTCCACAAGGGATAACAAAAGTTACTCTTCCTTGCCCATTGAGAGGACCACAACAGCCACAGAGTACATGGTTAAGTCCTGGTCCATAGTGGCTGTAGGTGCTACACCAGAGAGATCTGGATTAAAAGATTAGTTGTCTGAGGAATTAGCTTTGGCTGCAGCAGAGTCACCCATCTGTGGCTGAGGCAAATTGCTAGCCTGCTGTGGTGGCAGAGATTGTTTGCTTAACGTGTTCTTTTTTTGTGGCTGGAAGAATGACTGACCATGGGTCCAGGAGCTTGTTCCATGGTCAAGTAGAAAATGGTGCCTTTTCCAGGGAAAACAAGCAGCATAAGCCGGTAAAAATTTGAAGTTGCAAAAAATCACTTTTACCCAATAAAACACAGTAAAAAGCACTTTAATATACTTCATCAACCACCAAAAAGTAAAATAAACACAATTTTTTGTTGAGAAAAATTGGTTTTCAACGTTTAACAACTTTTAAACTGATAGGAAAAACATCTGCACCCCTTTAAAAGTACAGCTAAGTCTTGAGATACACAAACTCCTTGTAGAAAAATAACTTTCCTAACCAGGAAGGTACAATTTTACAAAATATTTAAATTTGGCAGGTTTTTCCCAAAGGGAACCTATCTGCCCAACAATGGAACAGTACAAGTCGAGTGTTGATCTTTGAAAGCCTGTAAAGGAGAACTCTGTTCAGCAGCAGAAAAGCTCTGAAAGGCTTGCTGCTCAAATATGTCATGCAGCAAGAAAAAGGAGGTTAAGATAATTAAACCTGGACTACAGGAAGCAGTTCATTAATAAATCACAGCTTTATTCCTCTGTGCTAACTGCTCAACTATGAATGATTAATTTGACAAATATATTGTCTGCTATTTTTTTTTTAACAGCCAGTTATGTCCTAATATAATTTATATAATTTACAACATTTTTTGCAGTATTTCGTTTTAACAGTGGGTATTCCAAAACAAATAAAGACAGAATATGTATATAGACAGAAAGAAACCCTGCAGCTTTAGTCAATGTCACAGTGAAGCTGTTAGAGTATTATGACATACCTCCATTTTCATCTAATAAAACCTGAAACTGTGCCAGACACTTACTCATATCACAGCCTTTGATGGGAAGGGAAGGTATTTAACTAAAATTACTTACATTCATCTGTTATCTGCTTTATAAACAAGTCACTATGGAAACAGAGGTTGTAGCAATGAGAAATGATGTTCACCTAGTCTGCCAAGAATGCTACCTTTCTTTACTGCATCTTGCAACTTTCTCCTACCTATCCACAATGTGAATTGATTTAACCACATATAGTAATTAATAGAATATTCACCATCTTTTCTACTATCATCAGCAGTCCCACATTTTGTGTCTGATATATTATGTTTTATAATCTGTAGCTCCTCCATTATATTTAGTGCCACTGAATATGGAGATAGGACAGTTTAATGAACCCATCTTCTCAAATGATGGTCTGCTTAGACATTCAGCAAAAAAAAAAAAAAAAAAACAGTATCTCTAAAATAAACATTTCAGGATTTATTCATCTGGCTGATATCCTGCATTGGCTGTTATCCTGCAGTAGCTACATGGTCTAAGGTCAACAAAACATACTGATTGTGGCAGTCTAAGAGTGAAAAGGCTGTTTTTGTTTTATTGTTCTGCAAATGCACCTCGACTCACAAATAAAGGTGATTTCTGTAACGGAATATCTTTGTTAACATTAATATGTTCTCATACAAAATCATATTAATGTTTTAAAGACTACAGGGAAAAAATACGAAGTATCATACAAAACATTTCAAGAATTCATACACATAGGTTACCTAGCATACCATGTAAGGTTATTTATATATTTGTTAGTATGTGTGTTTTTTTACAAGGAATGACCAGCTGAGCAAGACTGCTTATTTATAATGGAGACTGGAGTAGAATGTCTCTAGTTTTTATAAAAAAGACCTAAGACTTATATAAGTTGCATGCAATTAGTCACAACAATATTCTGTAAACATCCTGTTTCTACTATCACCTAAATCTACTAAAATTGTTCTACAGAAATTACTCATGGCTTTTCTAATATTTGTAAGAGGGGTGAAAATAAACCAAGCAGTTCAGACATACCATCTTTCTTGCTCTTATATGCATACATAAATATGTATATATATATCTATCCACTGTTTTTGTGCACCCTTTAAATGGAGCACCTTAGACCATGTACCTAACTTGACTACACTGCCACATCTCTTCTCTGCTTAAATTCAGTAAACATATTATGGGACTGATAAAGAAGTAACCAACATATTTACACATATTTACAGCATAATTCAAACACTTTCAACCTGATCCATATAATGTAATGTTTTAATACTTCAATAAATTAAAGCTTGAAAATACTTATTTTAGACATTGTAACTTAGTCGTTAATACAGGTTACTTGTTTTGTTCTGATTTCTCATCAGAACACATAAATCATTTATATGGACAGTGACATTACCAACAGTGCATTTTACACAGAAATTATTTTAAGTTATAATATGTGTGAACATTACACACTGACAGTTTCAATAGTATGCATGTGGCGATTTTGATTTTTTTCCTACTCATTGAACTGATATGTATAACAAAATATAGAATAAAAAGCAAAAGAGTGGTAAGAATCAAATGTAAAATTCTGGAAGGATGGGCTTGCAGTATCATCTGCATTTTTTTACATGACCTAATGTTAATCCATATGTTATGGGTAAGTAATTCCACCTATTGCTTAAAATATGCAGGTTCAACACATTAAGATAATATAACAATCAAGCTTTTTATAAATCGTTACATATTTGAAGTTAGGAAAGCAGTCAAAAAAGATTATTAAAAATAAATACAAAACATATAAGCACCAACCTACGGGTGGGTGTTATATTTATAAGAACCAAGAAAAAAAATCCAGAATACTGTTAAGTTAAAAATGTTGTTGGAGTCAATATGAGACAAACACTATCTTTTAAATATGTATCTTATTACTTGAGTGGGGTACACTGACAAAGAATAATTTATGCTTATTCAAACTGCTCTCGACATCTTCAGGTGTTTCCAAATGAGCTCACAGAAGAGTGATTAAATGCATCTGATAACAAGCCACACATTGCTGAAATTACTTACCGCCTCATTTTATGATTAATTAAACATGTAGATTAAAGTTGCAAAAGAATTTAGATTAATGAGCGAGTTAAGTCTTGCTGATATAACTGAACTGGGAATTGGATGCTCTCTGGAACTTTATAAACATGCATCCTGTAATGAGTAAGACAAGGATACATGTTCAATTCTAGCCACCAGGGCCTTTGACAGTGCAGTCTTTTTTAACATGGTTTGACAGCTTTAAAATAAAATACTACTACAAGCCTGAAACTTTATGCATCCATCTAAAATATCAGACACAATCATTCATGTACCAGAAACAAGAGTATTTCTCATCTGCCTGAGGTAATGACCCCCTGTAGCAACATCTGCTTACAATAATTACAGGCTCAATTGTTATTTTAATCAGAGACAGTTTAGTTTTTAAAAGCAGTTATGCAACTTATAAAATTATATTGTACCTCATCAGTGTGATCACTTGAATCATTTTTTTTCTGTTAAGGGAAAAAACATTTCCAAGGGAGAGATGGTTGGTTGGAGGGCGGAGAGGTATGGTTCAAGGTGTTAATTATTTGTTGTAAATACAGAAGCAGTCACAGAGCTAGAGAATTACATAAAGTCAATTCTAAACAGCATGACAAATTATCTAGCTGTCATGGCGCTAAATATAATTCTGTTTGCTTTGCCCCTTTTTTAGACTTCAGTACTATTTAAGCAATGGCAAAGGCAAACATTCAACCACCTCTTGTACTGCTTTGGGAATGTTTACATACTTATGCAACTTGCTGTGCATTTGGCTTTTCTTTTGCAATCTAAAGAATATCTGAGCATTTTTATACATTTACTGCAGTTCTGCATAACTGGAGTGCTTTGAAAAAGAACAGATCATTTTGTCTGAACACATAATCCATCCACTGATGCTTGAAAAACTGTCATTTGTTAACTTTCTAGCTGATCTATCACTGTTTAACATAACAAGAAACTGGGCTACTGCAAAGTCCCTCTTTAAACATCTTAGAATATTTTGACCTGAAAGGTATAAATCCTATCATTTAAAGAAATACAAGTAGTAAGTGAAGTACAGTCTCACCACATAAAGCATTTGCAGCACTTCAGTGAGTAAAGGCTCTTAAAGTGTGCCACCTAACACTGTGCATCATATTAGTTTTGTATCAAAATCTGCCAACTTATGACACTGTTGCAGGCTGTTTAGAATGCCTGGCAAGCCAAGAATTTTTTTCCTGCAGATGTTAGTACTTTCCATCCCAAAACAGGGGTATTTTGCAACTCAGCAATACAATATTCCATATGGGTGCACTATATGCCTACACCGGAATTGTATGGAATATGGAAAGCCAAAAATGTTGGCCTTCAGAATGATAAATGCAAAATGTTGAATATTCAGAAGGTCAACAAATACCATAGCTCATTTCTGAGACTGTGGTATAGCATCGAGTGGGGTCTTGCCCTATCCTTATTGGAGTGCAATCTCAGTGTTGGTATATATAATGAGTGAGGATGGGGGGATGCAGGGAGAGCTTACCCTGAAAAAAAAAACAATGTTTTATATTTTTAGCACACTTTTGGTATTTAAAGTGTGTAATGTTGTGGCTGCAATATTTTGAATGCCAACTACATGTAAAGCCGATATTCTGACACACACCCTTGCTCACACTACAAAGAGATAACATGGCGTATCTGATACAAATGTGAAGTCAGAAAACTAAACAAAGTGGTATGCCATTACTACATGCATCGGTGTACCCCTATAATGTGTTCAAATAGGATATACGCTACTGTTATACAAGGTGGAAAGATAATAGGGCAGGTCCACTGACACATCACAACTGCTGCCTTGTCAACTAAGTAATCTTAACATTAACTCTCTATGGGCAAAACAGACAGTATGTGACCTTGAGAAAACTGTAGATTTTCCTATAATTAAAATTCCATTCTAGTTAGCTTCAAAAGTTAAGAAAAAAGATTGTGATGGCAGCATGATAATTTTGTTGAGCAGACCATCCAAAATAAATAAGCAATGAAATAAAAATATTGTTTTGCTTACATTCTAAATTTAAGTTACCTTAATGATATTAATAAAATGTATGGGAAAGCTACATCTCTAAAATGTTAAATAGCACGCACTGAGAGACTTCAGGTAAATACCAAAGACTCTCCACTGCAAAAGGTGCCAAAAGTGTTTGTGCCAAAGATGTTACTGAAGATCAGGCATTAAATGGTCTGTTCTGAGACTCAGTCATTGTCAAGGGTGTCAGCATCCAATGAACTGGATGCAAAGGAAACTGAAGCTGAGGTAAAAGTAATGGTCATCACTGAGTGCACAGACTCAAGTTGGAGCCACTGCTCCAAGACTTCCAGTGCCAAAACATGGACTGGGCAACCCAATCTGCTCTTGAAAGTAAGGGAGACGGGAAGACACCCATATCAGCCTGTATCCTCAAGGTCCTCATCATTCTTTGCCAATCAACATCTGAAGCACACCTGAAGGACCAGAAAGACCATAAGAAAAAGTTTGAAGGGGGTGTGAAGATGAAATAATGCAGTTCCCTCCCTGAGGAACAATGCGCTGGACTGATGCTTTGGCAGCTTATCATAGATTACTACAAAGGTGCCAAAGGGGAAGATTCTCTATCTGGAGTCAATGTGAAGTCAGCTCCATTCTCAGTGCTTTTGAAGCAAAGGAAGGGCCAGAATCATATGCTTTCCTTTTCTTAGGCTCTGAGTCCCTGTCTTTCTCTTTCTGTTTGTCTTTGTGCTTTTTGGCCTTCTCTACTGATTCTCAGGAGGAAGCAAGCATTTAAGAATTACCTTATTATTTTGATCTGCCAAAGATTGAGGACAAAAGGTCCTACAGACACTTCAGTCCAATGAGAGGTGTTCTGGTACGAGGGGCACCACATACAGCTTGTGGGTGTCCTGGGGTGGAACTTTCTGACCACATTTGAATGACTTCCTGAAGCTCATTTCCTTTAAAATGTTATCCTTTTTAAGACTTGAAAAGAATGAACTACAGACAAATTAATTGCAATAAACACAGTACAAAAGAAAGTACTGCATTACTTATCCATTTAAGTAGCAAGCTAACTACCCCTAGAAACAGCTACTAAAATATTGGAAACTATATATAAAGATAGCTACAGACATACATATACAGATATACACTTGATGCTAGGGAGTAATGTCAGTATGTCTCCCACCTAAATGACACAAGAAAAAGTCACAAAATCCAATAAGACCTCAAAGGAGAGAAAAATATGTTTGGAATGTATAGAATTAACTCTACACTGAAAACATTTTAAATATTTATAAACAATTGTCTGTTGCATTTTAGAAAGAAAAGAATTTGTACTTAGCTCAATATTCGTCAGTATACAAAGGCAGAAAACAAGAACTTAGTAAAGTTGTTATACAGGGGGATTATGGATGGAAAATTTTTAAAAGAGTTTGAGGCTGGAGCACTAGCAATCCTGGGTTGGATCTAACAAGTGTCTTGATAAACCATCAGTCAGATTGGATGGATTGGATGAACAGTATCCTCATTTTACAAACAAATCAAACAAATCAGTCAAGGACAAATACATTATAAAAGAATGTACACTTACTGCATTTGTTAGGACTTAAAGTGTGCTCAAAGTTATCATGACTATCTTATCCTCTGTTTGCTTTACTTTTCAAGCAGCACACTCTTAACTTCAGTTTTCAGGTATTCCAAATAGCTTCAGTACAATGTAATGCCTTGAACAGTCATAAGTCTTGATTTAGTGTGAATGGTTGTTAAGTTACTTTAAAAAGCAAGATGATGAAAAGGTAAAAACTCAGGGGCATTGCTCATACCTAAAATTGCCTTTTAAATTGTCTAATCCAAACATAAACATAAATGTGCCAGTCTTATTCATCCACTTCTTCAAGTGACCTAGTTACATATCCTGAGAAAGATGGCAAACTATATTTTTAAATGTATCCATCTACTGTACTTTAAACCCTTGTTCCTGCTAGCTAGCAACTTGATCTGCTGACAGTATACCAAATCATGAGCCCATAGACAAAAGGCTGACCTCAAAAATCTAGTTGGGTTTAAGTAAGGAAAAAAATAAGAAGTTATGTACTTACCGTAACATTTCATCTGTGTTGTCAATCTTCATTTATCACTGACATATGGGACTGGGTTCCAACTGTCGGAACTGGCTCGGCTGTTATAGCATAGCAGCTCACAAGAACCAAAACGTCTTTAGCTAAGTCCCTATCCAGAATGCCCTTCTCTTAATTACCTCAGATCAAGTTTGCAGCTAAAAAGAAAGACAAGAAAAATAGTCCTATAACAATTAAAGAGGATATATCCAAGGTCATACATAAAAAAACATACAACCAGGACAAGAGTCCATTCCTCCAAGGAGTCTGAAGGTGGGGGAAGGAGGGCAGGATGTCAAGGATAAATGAAGATCGACAACACAGATAGAACATTATGGTAAATATATAACTTTTTTATCTGATGCTGTTAATCTTCATTTATCCTTGACATATTTGACAGAGTCCCCAGATACCTTGTATCTTGGGAGGCCTTATGAAAGGATATTCCTGAGCACCATAGAACCAAAGGACATCCTTCCCCTGGAGACCAGATCCACTTTGTAATGAGTGATAAAGGTATGTGGAGTAGCCCAGGTTGCTGCTGCACATATTTCATCCATGGAAGCCTTTGAGTGGAAAACAGTAGACATGGCTATTGCCCTTGTATAATGCACTCTCACTGGAGCTGGTAATTGGAGGTTTTTCTTACTGTAGATAAAACTTATATATTCCCTTAACCACTTAGATAAAGTGACTTTTGAAACTGGTTTACTCATAGATGGACCCAAAAAGGAGACAAACAACTAGTCCGATTTCCTATAGTTATTAGTTCTACTGAGACAAAAACGCAATTGTCTGTGAACATCTAGTAAGTGTAAACAATATTCTCCCTTGTTAGAAAAATTAGGGAAGAAGACTGGTAAATCAATAAATTGATTAATGTTAGTTTTGAATATTATTTTTGGAAGAAAGGATGGGTTGGTTCTTAGTGACTTCCTATCCTTATGAAAAATCAAATATGGAGGTTTTGAAGATAATGCATGAATCTCTGAAATTCTTCTTGTGGACATAATAGCTACCAACAGAATAGTCTTCCATGAAAGAAACTTCACGTCACAAGTAGCTGCTGGCTCAAAAGGGGAATTGACCAAGGACTGTAGTACCACAGTAAGATCCCAGGGAAAAAGCGGGTCTCTGTAAGGTGGTTTTAGCCTGAAAGTTCCTTTTAGAAAAACTTTACACAGCTTATGTGAAATTAATGAATGCTCTTTAAAGCCATCAAGGAAGTTGGCAATAGCAGCAAGTTGAACTTTGATGGTAGAAAAAGAAGCTCCCTGTTTGAAAAGCATAGCCAAGAATTCTAAAACCTTTTCAACTGGTGCTGAAAAGGGTTCAATTCAATTATCACGTGCCCAAACATCTTTTCTACTTACTTCCTAGTGGAAGGTTTATGTGAAGCCAACAAAAATTTTCAAACTGGAGAGGATAAATTATTTTGCCTGGCGATCAATGGAATTGAAATGGAATGGGAGTGACCAAGCTGTAAGCTTGAGGTTTTTCAGATGGTGTGAACTAGTCCCTGTGGATGTGACAAAAGGTCTGGATCTGGGCCCAGAGTCTAAAGACATTGAAGTAGGTGAGGCCAAAGAAAGGGGAACCAAACTTGTTGAGGCCAGAATAGGGCAATGAGAATCACTTTGTTCTTCAACCTGATGGCTTTCTTCAAGAAGAGAGGTATTAATGAAACTGGGGGAAAGGCATACAGTAGTCCCGAGGGCCAATCATGAAGGTTACCATCTCTCTGAGACTCCCCATGAGGGGGGATTGGGGCAAAGGGGTCTATATTAGAACACCGAACTTTCAAAATTTTGAGTGTTCTAATATCAACCCATTTTCAAAGAATGCTGAAAATATCAAAGAAACAGAAAAACAAATTGTTTTCCTAGGGAAAGAATTCAGTTGTCCGTTTCTGTTGCTTCAGTATTTTCAGTGCTGTGTTGGAAAGTTACGGGTCGGGTTCAGGTAAGTGTGTGATTGTGTGGATGTGAGGGTCAAGGCAGGTTAGGTGAGTTAGGGTTAGGGCGCAGGTCAGGTAAGTGTGCGATTGTGTGGACGTGAAGGTTAGGGTGGGGTAGGTGAGTTAGGGATAGGGCTCGGGTGAGGTGACTGTGTGATAGTGATGGACCTTATGGTTAGGGTTTGGGTTAAGGTAAGTGAATAATTAGTGGTGTATGTATCGTTTAGTGTAGGGTTAGGTGTAAGAGTTTAGGTGTATGTGTGTGGACTGCTGTTTGTTTGGTGTGCTTGTGTTGTGTGTATGTGTTTTGGAATAGCGATTTTTTTCACTAGGAAAAAATTCGCTCTTCTGTATGTTCGATGTTTTAAATTTTCGATTAATAGGGTTTGATATTAGAACACTCAAAATTTTGAAAGTTCAGTGTTCTAATATAGACCCAGGGCAAAGTAGCTGCTGCACTTATTGCTCAAAGGTGAGGCAAATAGGTCACAGCCAGGCTGGCTCCAGTGATGGAAAATCTCCTTTGCTACTCTGGGATTGAGAGACCACTTGTGAGGCAGGATGATACATCTGCTCAGTTTGTCTGCTATCACGTTCAAGCTCTCCTGGATGTGCATTGCTAACAGAAAGAGGTTGGAGGATATCACCCATTGCCACACTCTGAGAGCTTCTTGATGCAGGGGGTAAGACTTGGTTCTGCCTTGTTTGTTGACGTACCAGACTACTGACATGTTGTCTGATTGAACTGCATGCTTTCCTAGAGGGAGGACAGCTTGGAAGGTTTGCAATGCTCAGTTCCAGAACATTGATATGCAGATTGGCCTCCGTTGGGTATCAGGTACCTGTTCTGTCCAGATAATGCCCCCCCCCATCCCATCTGGGAGACGTCCATGGTCCCTATGGCCTTGGGTTGGGTTGAAACAAATGATCGGCCTAAAAGAATTTCCGCTGATTCCATGCACCAGGATAAGTCCTTCTTGCAGCGGTTGGTGATTCGGATGAGATGCGTCAAAGAATGGGTGAGGATGGACCACTGGGAGCCTAGAAGCCACTGCTGAAGTCTCATGTGACATCTTGCTAGTGGAACCAGTGCGATGGCTGCTCTCATGGATCCTAGAGCCTGGAATACTAATACAGCAGGTACATTGTCATGGACAGAATAACTTTTACTTGGGACCTTATCTTTTGCAGTATGTGAAGAGGAAGGGAAGCTATGCAAGAGGTTGTATTCAGGCAGGCTCCTATAACTCCAATTGTTGAGTCAAATGTAGCTGAGATTTGGTATGATTCACCATTATACCTAGATGAGCACAAGTATGTAGAATAAAATCTCTTGTCTGTTCTAGCAGATGCCTGGTGGGAGCAGTGATGAGCCAGTCGTCTAAGTATGGAAACACTCGGAATCCATGCAGTCTCAAATGAGCTGCTACTGCTGCCATACACTTGGTGAACACCAGGGGGGCTGTGGTGAGACCAAATGGCAGACCTCTGAACTGATAGTGACTGTCTCCCAGCCAGAAGTGGAGGAACCGTCTGGAGCACTTGTCCATTTTTATGTGGTAATACACATCCTGGAGATTTATGGCACACATCTAATCATCTTTCCCGAAGACGGGGAAAACAGACTAAACTGTGACCATCCAGAATTTTGTCTGCTGAACAAACTTGTTCAAAAGGCTGAGGTCCAAAATTGGTCTCCAGTCCCCTGTCTTTTTTGGTACCAAATAGAACCTTGAGTAAAATCTGGATCCTATCTGGTCTGGTGGGAATTCTTGGATGACTCTTTTTTTCTAGCAGCTTTTGAATTTCCAGAGCTGCCTGATCACTCTGATTGGGTGAAACATCGAGGATTCTTCTTCCTATTTTTGTGTGAGAACAAAGGGAATGTAGTATCCTCTAGCAATGATCATTAGCACCCAAGCATCTGTGGTTATTTGTTGCTTTCTTAAACCACATTTTTCTGCTCCTTTGGTTCCTGGAATAGGAGCGTTGGAGAGAAGAGAAATGTACACCTATGGCAGAGAGGGTCTTTCCATCCTTTTCACACCTGGCCAAGGTGCCTCTGACTTTGGGGCCAAAAAGGGATGATCCATCAAATGAAGCATTGATGAATGAAGACTTAAATGGCTTTGCAAATTCAGACAAGCACATCCAGGCATGCCTTCTTACACCTACGCTGGAACCCACTGCCTTAGTCATCCCTTTGGCTGGATGCGCAATGAGCCTCATGGACAAGTTAAAAATAGATTCCAGGATGGCAAGTTGGGAGGCTACTTTATTCTGTACCTCCTCAGACACAGCTCCAGCAAGGGTCTCTGAGAGCTCCTTGATCAGATCCCTCTGGAGTCTAGTGAAGTGTGCCATGAAGTTCAATGACCATAAGGCAAATGTCAAAGAAGCGTACGCATACTTCCTGAACCTGTCCATTGCCCTTGACTCTTGATTAGGAAAATGAACAGTGGAACTCTCTTCTGCAAGTTCCTTCTTCATTGTTGCCGCAACCACCATGCATCTACTGCTAAACCCTTGACCCAACACTGATGATCCTCTGGCATTGAAAAGATCTCATCTGGTCTCCTAGGGCTTGGTTCAGGGATCTTCCATGCCCACTGCGATCAACGTAATGAGATCATCAGCAGGTGGAGTCGACCAAGACGTAGATGGGCAAAAGGGATACAGCTAGTACAACAGTAGATTAGGTGCCAAGAGATAAAATGGAAATAGTACACTCACTCACCAAAAGAAAAATTCAACTAGAGTTGAAAAAGGGAAAAAGGAAACTACCAGCAATGGTAGGTAAGAACACCAAAGTGTAAAGGAAGTTGAAAGTTAACTGGGTAGGGGTTTTAAGTAAATTTGCAGTAATAAAAAAATAACAAAATTAGACCTAACTCTAGAGAGAGATTGCCCGACTCATCTTATGTAGAAGAGTGGTAGACGAGATCTGAGGTAATCAAGAGAGGGGCATTCTGGGTAGGGACTTAGCTCGAGAGTTTTTGGTTCTCGTGAGCTGTTATAGCAGCCAAAACGGTTCCCACAGATGGAACAGAGTCCCATATGTCAAGGATAAATAAAGACTGACAACATCAGATCTAGTCTGGCTATAATGTCATTTCTTAGGTATGTAATCAAAGCCCCTCAATGATAAACAGATAACATGTACAGCATTATATTCAAATAAGTATGCTTCAGAAATAATGCAGTTACTTGTATATTTTAAAAGGCAAAGACAAGCTTTGTAGTATGCCCCTAAGTATATAACATGACTGCCAGTGCTCAGTGTGATTATAGTTTTCTAATAATTCCATAACTGTTTCACAGGGAAGGTCTGAAATGACAATCCGGAACAGAAAAAAGACAACATATGATGTGGCCTATATCTGGATTATCTACCAAGTTCAATTTATTGGCTGTTACTGTAAATTACAAAAACACCAATTTAATAAAGTATAAATGGAGTAGAGTGACTACCTAAAGAACATGAACAGAAAAATCATCTAGCATTTCAATATGTAAGCCTTCCACCACTGGCCTGTAATATACCAACAAATACTATCAGAAGGTCAAGGAATTTATGTAGTAAGAAAATACTATTTTTGCTAATCAGCAGTGCTGTCGTTATTTTAGTGATTATAATTAGAGAATATAAATGATGTGACTGTCATGTCTAAGTAGCCCCAAGTGAATATGCAACTTATTTAGCAGATAATCTGAATATTGCAGTAATGTGCTATCACACCAGTATAACAAACATTGCTAAGACCAAGGGTAATATAAATAATACAATCACATATTTATTGATCACTTACTGTGACCTTTCAGAACACTTGTTTGAGTGTAACAACTTAAAAAAGCTTTGTATGAAATTCTTACCATCACTTTTAATTTATCATTCTATTACGGATTCCTTTAGTATAATGAGGAAATTGTATGAGGGGTAATAATGGTGAAACATGCATTAAATAGTGAAAAATAAGATAACAGCAGATAGAAGCTAAATATGGCTGGGTTTACTATGAAACACACTTAATGTCTTCAACTAAAGAATATTTTAACTAATTTTTAGTGAATGTGTTGCCATTATTGTGGCCTTTGTTCACAGATAAAGATATGTTTTTCAGTCATCTCATTGTTTTGGCTGTTTGAGTTTGATCACAATCATTTTATCGAGTCAACCTCTGATTCACGCAATGAGGACAGTACAATTGTGTAAGTAATCTTATCATAATAGTAGACATCTGAATGATCACTGCTGCAGTAGCCTTAGCTATATGGGTTATCCTGACAAGCATATAACAGCCGACCAGTTTCTAAAGCTTCAGGGCTGGATGGCTGTTATTTCCTCAGTAAGTTAAACCCATATAGTTAAGGCTGCTGCAGCAGTGATCAAAAATGAACAAATTGTTTTAATTAGTACATGAAAGATTTTAACTATAGGATTTAAGAATACCCCGTCCTTGTCTAGGTACAATAATGGAGCTTTAGCTTTATAATGTTCTAAGATTTTAGAAGCTTCAACGACTGCAAATGACCTTTTCTTTCTAGTAAGCTATGGGTGAAAAGAAGCCATTGTCACAATGTCACAATGTAATTTTGTTATCTTGTAAAATTATCAAAAGATAATTTCAAGCATTTTTACAACTACCAATTTGTCCACATAGTGCAAGAAAGGTATTAGTAGGAATCAGAACATTTCACCTATTTCAGATTTGATTAAACAGACCTGTTCACTCTAAGAAAATCATATGATACTGATTCCAAGAGATTTGGCAATTTTGGAAGTAAAGGTAGTGAAGAATGCTGTATGAGTCCTTCCCTCTTTGTACACTCTAAACCTATATATTATTTCTCCCAGACATATTCCTGATTCATGGCTTTGTCCAGTAAAATCTGATGACATCTGAACCCTAATTTAACTTGACAAGTACTTTCTTGAATATAGTTGTCTGTACAGATATGAGCTCCTCACAAGCACATATGTGTTAAGTGTAGTATTTGTAGTTGCTCTGGCATGTCATGGAGAACATTTAAAATATGACTATGTTCTTTGGAGTGTGCAGTCTGGTGATCCTTCTAAGGATATCTGCATTTGCTTTAATTGTCATTCAGGTTCTTTCTGAAGAGGCATTAAAGACAAAATTATCAGTTTTAACATTAATTTTTTGCTTACAATGTTTTTTCACAAGTTGTTTTTCTGAGGAGGCTCTGTGCTGTATTCCTAAATTTATGTTGTGAAGCTAATTTCATGGTGCTAGACTTTCTGGATTTTTTTAATTCAGCAATATCAGTCCTTCGGGTACTACCTCATGGACATTACTTTCAATTGTTTTCATTTTTTTTACATTCAGTAAACACACATACATTAAAACTGAATTGCAGTAGCGTTGTCGCCTCACAGTACGACGCTGTCTGGTTCAATTCTCAGCTAGAGTGTCTTCTGCGTGGAGACATGCGTGAATGAACGTACCTTCGTTGAAGGTTGTGCATCAGGGCTGGTAACTCGGCACGTAAAAATCAACTACCAATCATTAGCGGACCGGAGTTCCGCTGTGGCGACCCCTAACTGGGAAAAGCCGAAAGACACAACAACATTGGTGTGCCCTATGTCACAAGACAGCCAAGTCATAGTCATGATCAATATACCAAAACATATAGAAACTATTTTTTTCTAAGACTGCTTGCAATTTATCAAGGTTGAGCTAAATGGAACTTGCTAGTAAGTCAAAAGATTTTCCTCTCAAGAACAACATATACGTGCAGTTCTAAAGTATTCTTTCCAGCATCAGTGAATAAAATCACTTTTACTTCTAAACCAAACAAAATTACCTGGAAGTTACAAACAATCAATCAATGCTTTTTAAGATTTCTCATGTTAAGCTCTGAATAGGTGTACATGCATTTTCTATATCATAATGTCCTACCAAGAATAAGAAATCTTCAGTATGATGCAGCATTACTAATCCACATTCCCATGTGGATTCTTAATTTATTGCATGACATTTCCCTAATGTATAATAGCATGAAAATATTTTCTGAAAGCCACTTTCAGTGAACAACAAAACTTTTTTTTTACAAAAGGCAAGCCACACTAAACCCCCTTCCTGTGTTGGGGGAGACCTCCCACACTCCCACAAACCTATATATACCAACTCCAAGGTCACACAACAGTGGTGAAAGGGCAACACTACCGTTCGCTGAAAGTTGCTTTTAGTGGAATCTCTCTCACACTGCAGTCAATTAGCAAAATAGCAGTCCAACCATTCTCAGTTGCCCTCACACACAAGACATTGCATCATGTGTTTCCATGCTACAAATTATCCTTTGCTCTGCACTCATTTTTTCAGCTGTGGATCACCAGTAGCAAAGATTTTCACAAGCTCAATATTTTTAATGTTACTGCTCTGGCAGCTTACAATGTATATGTTTTTCACTTTACAGCCAGGTTTTTAACTTAGCAATTAACTACGACTTTAAAATTTCCTAGATAACATTTCACGTTTTAAAATCTGCTTAAATACTGCAGTGCAGGTATCCACAATTTTGATGAAGCAAAAATAATCTTGCTTAGCACATTATGTAGCCAACAATAAACTGTAAATATTTCAAACCAATGTGATCTCAACACTTCAGTTTAAGCTTTGCAAAAAATCAAAGCTATACAAAAGGCTTCTTGAATAGCCATTACATAGAAGCATGACCAAAGTCCTTTAACTAAAGGAAGGCAGGGTGGTCTTGTGGTAAATACAAGAAAATGCAAAAACAGAACACAAAGTTTTTCACTGACCACAGCCACTATTCATAGCAACCTTGAATAAATCATTTACATCCAAACGTTTAACTCCTTCTACCATTATAACTGTTTAAAAATTGAAAGCTGCTAAGTGATACTGTATATCATGTGAGATATCCTATGTAAATGAATATTGAAAGACACAAAAAAGCCTTTGTTCTGAGGATTAGTATTGCAGGCTGCTGCTAGTTATTATGGAAAATAAATAAAAGTCAACATAGGTATATTTTTTACTATTAAAAGCAGCACCAGGACTCACTGTGTCAAAGGAAGGTATTTTTACCACTAAGTCCCACAGAACGCAGCAATTCTTGCTCTAATACATGAGTTTAACTCTTACTTTTTGAGGTGCAACTGTGAACTAAACTACATTTATTTTAATCATTAGATTGTGCAATATTAGTATCAAAACATATTTTGTTAATACAAGAGCTTATAATTTAGCAAGACAGCATTTCTAAAAAAAATGTTATATACTCACCATAACATTCCATCTGTGTTGTCCATTTTCATTCTTCCTCAACTAATGGGTTTCTATCTGATCCTCAGATCTAATTCGGCCATTACACTAGCTTGTAGCCTCCAAAAACCCTCGAGCTCCTTCTCTACCCATAATGTGCCAACCCCAGGCATGTCTCAGATATTGTTTGCTGCTTGACTGGAAGACTGTACTGATATGCCATAACTGGAGTTCAACACACAGAAGACATTGATGTCCTTGAAGCTTCTCTAGAAGTCAGTCTTTAAAAATGGTGGTGGGTGGGAGTTGAGGAAGAATGAAAATGGACAACACAGATGGAACGTTATGGTGAGTACATAACTTCTTTATCTGATAATGTCAGTTTTCATTCATTCCTCAATTAATAGGACAGGATCCCCAGCTACCTAAAATCCTGGGTGGACTCTAAGGAAGGATATTTCTGAGTACAGTTGAGCCAAAGGCTGCTCTTCCTGTCGAGACCAGATCTACTTTGTAATGAGTGAATAAAAGTAAGAGGATTTGAACAAGTAGCAGCTGCACAAATATCACCCATGGAAGCTGTAGACTGGAACACAGAAGATGTTGCCATAGATCTGGTTGAGTGAGCCTTTAAAGGCTTTGGTAAGGGGAGATCCAATTTGTTATAGATAAACAAAATGCAATCTGTCAACCATCTAGCTAGAGTTATCTTTGTAACTGATTCCCCAATTTACTATGTGCAAAGGAAATTAATAGCCAATCTGTCTTTCTAATCTATTTTGTTCTGTGTAGTTAGAAATGAAATGGTCTATGGACATTCAACAACTGCAGCATATATTTTCCTTTATTTGAAAATTTTGGAAAAAAATACTGGCAAGTTAATGGATTGGTTAATGTTGGGTTTTGATACTACCTTAGGAAGGAAGGAAGCATTGGTATATAACATGACCCTATCTTTATGAAAAATAAAATTTGGAGACTTAGAAGATAATATTGGAAGTTCTTAAATTCTTCTAGCATATGTAACTGCAACTAAAAAGATAGTTTTCTGTGTCAAAAATTTAAGATCGCATTTTGATGCTGGTTCAAAGGGAGAATTAAGTTTTACAGTACTAAATTTAAATTGCATGGTAGTGTGCAGTCTTTATAAGGGGGTCTTAGCGGGAGAGTACCTCTCAAAAAGGCCTTGCACAGTTTAGAGGAAGACAGTGAAGAATTGTGAAATCCCACACAAATGTTATAGATTGCTGCAAGTTGAACTTTAATGGTTGATAAACTAGCAGTCTCATTAAATAAACTCATAAAAAATTCCAGAACAGATTGAACTGGAGCTGAGAAGAGGTCTATCTGATTTTAATCTCCCCAACAAACACATCTTTTCCATTTACTCCTGTAGAGTTTTCTAGTAGAACGTTTATGGGAAGATAAACGTATGGAATGGGCAGGGGAAGAGATCATTGGTTGCCTGGTTATTAAAGGAATTGGAGAAACCATGTTGGTAGCTTGAGGTTTGAGATATCCGGGTGAACCATGCCTGTCAGGTGAGATAGGAGGTCTGGAATTGGATCCAGAATTCAAGGTGGACATAGTGGTTGAAGCCAAAAGAAGAGAAACCAAATCTGTCAAGGCCAGTAAGGTGTAATGAGGATGACCTTGCTCTTCAACTGGGATGCTTTCTGTAGGAATTTGGGAATTAGGGGAGTCTGATGATAAGCATATAAAAGACCGAAGTGCCAGTTGTGGAGTAGAGCAAAAAAACTGCTGTACTTGTTGTTTAGGGGAGAGGCAAAAAAGATCACAGCAAGGCTGGCTCCACTGACTGAAAATCATATCTGTCACTTTTATGTTGAGACACCACTTGAGAGGTAGTAAGATGGACCTGCTCAGTTTGTATGCTGTCACACTGGACTTCCTTGGAATATGCATTGCTATTAGAAAGCAGTTGGAAGATATTGTCCACAGCCACACTCTGAGGGCTTCTCAACATAGCGGATAAGACCAGGTTCCCCCTTGCTTGTTGATGTACCAAACTACTAAGATATAGTCTCTCTGGACTGCAACTGTTCTGAGAGGGAGATAGTCTTGGAATGCCTGTAATGCCAAAAGCACCTTTCTCATCTCCACAACATTGATATGCAAGTTGGCCTCTTCATGGGGACCAAGTGCCTTGGACTGTTTTCCCTAGGACATGCCCCCCCCCCCGCCCAATCTGGGAAAAGTACAGTTGTGTACACTTACCATAAATGTACATGTTTGAGTGTATTCACTGTTGCAGTCATCAGATTTGGGTTATCTGCTTGCAGTAGCCCTCCATCCACCTGATTATCAAAGTCCTGGGTCCTGCGTTGGTTGCTGTCTCATCTTCCATGACATCAGGTAGTCAGAGGTATAAAGCATGCAGCCGACGCCATTACCTCAGTTTTTCTTGCCTCAGATGTCAGGTGCCCCTTAATGGGAAGCAATTAAAAATATATATATTTATACAAGGTTACACCTCCAACAAAAAAGCAAATACACCAAAAATCTATTAAGCATAGTACAGGAGAGTAAAGGTATATACAAAAGAAGTCAAGGGGCTGGAGGGAGGTTAACCATGACTGCAACAGTGAATACACTAGAACATCTACATTTATGGTAAGTGTACACAACTGTACTATGTTCTTCATGTTTCACTACTGCAGTCATCGCATTTGAGTAGATTCCCAAAGCTAAGGATAGGAGGAGGCATTTAGATAGCATTAGGACCAGCTATAAGGCCCTGCAAGACTGCAGTGGCAAAGCCAGCTCTGGATATAGAGAAAATTGGTAAATGGTAATTCTTGGGGAAAGTATGTACAGAACCCCAGGTGGCAGCTTCTAGGATGTCCCTGGTAGGTACACCTCTGAGAAAGGCTGTAGAGGTAGATGCAGCCCTAGTTGAATGGGGTCTAATCCCCTGTGGGATAGGTTTTCCATGGTGCTTATAGCAGAAATGAATGCAATGGCCTATCCATTTAGAAATAGTTTGCTTTGAAATAGCCTTCCCCTCTGCCCCTGCAGCAAATGCCACCAACAGTTGTTCAGATTTCCTTTGAGGTTTAGTCCTGTCCAAGTAAAATCTAAGTTGTCTGTGCACATCTAAGGAGTGCAGGATCCTTCCCCCTTTGTTCTGTGGATTAGAAAAGAAGGTTGGCAAATGAATGGACTGATTGAGAGCCACACTGGATACCACCTTGGGCATGAAGGAGGGATTGGTCCTGAGGGACACTCTGTCCACATGAAAGATGAAAGGCTCCACTGCCATAAGGGCTTGTAGTTCAGATACTCTTCTTGCTGAAGTAATTGCTAAAAAGAAGACTATTTTCCAAGAAAGAAATTTTAACTCTGCACTTGCAGCTGGCTCAAAAGGAGGAAGAGTGAGTTTTTCCAATACAAAGTTAAGGTCCCAGGCTGGAGTTGGGGCTCTCCTAGGTGGTCTTAAGTTTTTTAGGAACTGCTTGAGCAGTGGATGAGAGAAGAGGGGTGGTTTTGTGTCATAATGAGCAGAAATGGATGAGGCGTGAATTTTGATGGAGGTAAAAAAAGAAAGGCCCTTGTGAAGCATCTCAGTTAAGTATTGAAGAATCTGAGGTAAAATGGGTACTGCTGTGCCCAACCCTTGAGTTTGGTTCCAGGCACAGAATCTTTTCCATTTTTCAGCATAAGATTTTCTAGTACTAGGCCTCCTTGCCTCCAAAATGACATCCAGCACTTGTTTACTGAGGGATGGTAATGGAGAGATTAGGAAATTAGCCAGGCTGCCAGGGTCAGGGTATGATGCTGAGGGTGTAGAATCTGGCTCTCCTGCTGTGACATCAGGGTAGGGGTCTGAGGCAGGTGCCATGGAGCCAGCAGTGACAAACTGCGCAAGAGGGGGTACCAGTGTTGGCGTGGCCAGTCTGGTGCAATCAGTATCATCCTTGGTTTATCCTGCTTGATCTTTAGTAGTACTTTGGAGAGGAGATGCAGAGGAGGAAAGGCATAAACTGATATATTTTTCCAGCTGAAGGACAGAGCATCCACTTTCCAAGCTTGTTTGTGGGGAGTCCTTGTGCAGAATTTGTCCAATGGGTAGTTTTGGGGGGAGGCAAACAGGTCTACATCTGGGCTCCCCCATTTGTTTACCAACATGTTGAAAATCTTTGGTTCCAGTTTCCACTCGTGTGGGTCCATGAGATTTCTGCTTAGTTCGTCTGCCAGTATATTTAGTTTTCCTTGCAAGAATTGAGCCTGTAGATGCACTTGGTAGCTCAAGGCTGTGTTCCACAGAACCATGGCTAGTCTGCAGAGGGGGGAAGAATGGGTACCCCCCTGCTTGTTTATGTACCACATAACAGTGGTGTTGTCCATCCTTAGCATTAATTGTCCTGGAAGAATGTGGTCCTTGAAGGCTGTCAGAGCATTCTGTACAGCTAACATTTCTTTATGATTGATATGCAGGTGCATTTGACTTGGGTTCCATTTGCCCTGAATGCACTTCCCTGCCAGGTGAGCCCCCCATGCATAGTCAGATGCATCTGTTGTTAGGGTTTGGGCGGCAGGGGGTAGAGTGAATGGTAGTCCCTTGTTTAGGTGGCAGGCCTCTGCCCACCAAAGAAACTCTAACTGTAGGCAAGGTATGATAGGGATCATTACTTCTACATCCTGAGAATGTTGACACCATAGGCTTTTTAGATACCATTGTAGTTTCCTCATATGCAGTGTTGCATATGGAATTAGTAGAATGCAGGAGGCCATGAACCCCAAGGCTTGCAGTATTTGCCTTGCAGATAGCAGGGTTTTTGTGGCCATTAGTTTGAAGTAAGTTGTCAAATGAATTTGTTCCTCTGGCATGAGGAAATCCATCTGGGAAGTTGTGTTCAAGCTTGCTCCCAGGAATATAATTTGTTGACAGGGCACCAGATGTGATTTCTTTTAGTTTATGGTGTACCCCAGACAAGTTAGCACCTTTTGTACAAATGCCAGATGATTCAAAAGTATGTCCTGGCTTTCTGCCTGAATTAGACAATTGTCCAGGTATGGGTATATTTGAATATTTCTTTGCCTGAAAAATGCAATGACTGGAGTACCCTGGGTGCAGTAGATAAGCCAAAGGGCAGTGCAGAGAACTGATAGTGCATGTAGCCTGATTTGAAGCATAGGTATCTTCTGTAAGATTCCCTGATTGGGATGTGCAGGTAGGCTTCTTTTAAATCCAGTGTTGACAACCAGGCATCTTTGCCTAGCATAGGAAGTAACTGGTGAAGAGTTAGCATCTTGAATTTTGGAATCACCAAAAAGGTGTTTAATATGGAAAGGTCCAGGATAGGACGCCAAGAGTTGTCTTTTCTGGGTACCAGGAAAAGTCTTGAGTAGAAACCTTGTCCCTTTTCCTCTTCTGGTACAGTTTGAATAGCTTTTATGCTTAAGAGAGAGAGTACTTGCTTTTGAGCCTCTGCCCAATGATTTGGGGGTAGATCTGGCCAACTGTTTGGGGTTGGTAACGTGTGGAAGTGAAATCTGTATCCTTGGGAAACTATATTTAACACCTACTTGTTCTGGGTAATGAGTTCCCAGTTTTTTGCTTGCAGAGCAATCTTTCCCCCTAAAGGAGCAGTCAATTTAGAAGTGCTTGGAAGTTTTAAAGTTAAGTCATAGAGACAGTTTAACATAGGGGGAAATCTTACTACTCCCTGATTTAGAAGTGGGAACTCCCCACTGTTTAGTCCTGTGCGTTCCCTGGGACTGAAGCCTGGGTGTTCTTCTGGTTCTGGGTTTGGACTGAGAAGGCCTGGAAGAGGCAGGAAAAGACCAGCTCTTAGAGGGCCAATGCCTATTAAATCTTGGAGGTTGTACGTGTAGGAAATCTTTAACAGTTTACATAGATTTAGCTTTTTCCTCCATCTTTTTAAGAACTTCTTCGGCTTTGTTGCCAAACAGGCGGTCCTGATTTAAGGGAGCATCCAGCAATTTAGCTTTAACATGATCTGGCAAAGATTGCTCCTTAAGCCAAGCATGCCTTCTAAGTACAGACCCAGTGACTGCAGCCCTGCAAGATGCCTCTAGTGAATCAAAACCACATTGCAAGTATGCTTTACAACCTGTTCAGCAAAATGCACTAAATATTGTAAATCCTTATTTTCAGCACAATCAGGAATCAACATCATTTTCTGTTTAAGCAATCCAATGATATGCTGCTGATACTTTACCATATGAAACTGGCAGTTTAAGGCCCTAATGGCCAAAGTTGCAGAAGTGTATAATTTCTTACCCCATCTATTCAGCGCCCTGGAGTCTCTATCAGAGGGGGTAGGATTTTTGACAGTAGTAGCCTTGATGCCCTTGTGTCCCTGTGAAATGGTCTCAGGATACGCAGTAGGATTTTTAAAAAGGAACGTGTGAGAGTCAGGAACCCTATAATATCTATCAGGTTTTCTGGGAGCAGGAGGTAAAGAGTCAGGGGCCAAGCTAGATTCAGAAAAAGGCATCATCAACAATGTCTAGTACAGGAGGGATAGTTAAAGGCCTGTGCTGGTGCAGGAGTAAGAAATCCCTAAGCCTCTTTTTAGAATCAGAGTAATCCTGGCTTTCCCAGGGAAAGTGCTCCCTAAGAGTATGCAGGGTTTTACCAAAAGAGAAATCCTCTGAGGGGAAGCAGAGGGAATAGAGTCCTCTGCATCAGAATCCTCATAGGTAGATAAGGGTAAATCCTGGTCATCAGAAGAAACAGAAATTTCAGAATCCTGGTCAGAAATATCATTAGCAAATTCAGCCCTAGGTCTCTTAGGGGGGGAAGGTTGGCTTCCCCTGATTAAAGTAATAAGGTCTTTAGCAATTCTTATCATCTGTTTTTTAGGCATAGAGGCCTGTCCATGTGGTCTGGGCATTGGTTTTCTAGGCATAGTTCGAGTTTTAGGCCTTGAAAAAGAAGATGGTGTCAGTTTAATATGCAAGTCAGTAGGCCTGAATACACCCTCAGAAGCTGGTGCCTGCACAGTGGCTCCGAACCCATCCAAGGTAGAAATATCCGCAGGTTCCACAGTTGAAGCATCTCGCGGCATACTGGACTCCGAATGGGTCTCAGTAGAGGCCTGCGAATCTGAAGTAGCAGGTATCAGGGGCTGTGAAAGCGCCTCACTGAGTACTGGCGAACTGGTGACTGGCTTAGGAGAAGCGTCATCGGCAGCTTTGGACCTAGGTGTCCTGTCTCTGTCTTTATCTTTGTGTTTTTTCGGAATGTCAGTAGTCGGATGGCTTACCAAAGACAAATCTGGATAATTGAACTGAGTACCAAAATATTTAGAAGCATAAATATACCAACGAGGAATAGTTCATTGCTTAAATGAGGTACAAAACCGACAGTGAGGTATGTCATGGTCAAGGCCTAGGCAAGGAATACAGTACGAATGAAAATCTATGTGAGGTATTTGCTTTCCACACGAAATACAATTACTGACTTTTACTGACATCGGTTTAGAGCAAGAAAAAGTTTCCCCAACAGGGTACTTAGCTTTAGTTGAAGACTTTGGTTCTGAAACTCAAAACGAAAATTTCAGAAGTTGGCCGACTGGCACTTGCAAACTGCTTCTGCTTTGGGCACTGCACGGCAGGAAAGACTGAGGTAATGGCATCGGCTGCATGCTTTATACCCCTGACTACCTGATGTCATGGAAGATGAGACAGCAACCAACGCAGGACCCAAGACTTTGATAATCAGGCTGACTGAGGGCTACTGCAAGCAGATAACCCAAAGGTGATGATTGCAACAGTGAAACATGAAGAACATCATCTGTGGTCACTATGGCCTTGGGCTAAGGGAGGGCGAATCAATGGCCTAGTAATACATGTTGCAATGGCATCCACCAGCAAAGTGTTTTTTTGCATAACTGAGTCATTCTTATCTTCTCTGACATGGATTGAGAAAGTATTGACCACTGTGTTCCTAGCATCCATTGTAGAATTCTCGTGTGGAATCTCACTAAAAGAACTAAAATTATTGGTGCTGACATAGAACCTAGGACTTGCAGAATCAGTCAGGCTGAAATCCTGATACTGCAAATTATTTTCCTGACCTGCATCCTTATCATTTGCACTCTTGATAGTGGAAGAGAAGCTACCATAGATAGTGTGTTGAACACCACTCTTATGAATTCTAATGTCTGGGTAAGTTGTAAGTGAGACTTATAGTAATTTATGGTTATTCTGAGATGTGAATAAGTCTGTAGCACTTGACCTTGTGCTTCTATCAGTCAATGCCTGGTTGGGGCAGTAATAAGTCAGTCTTCTACATATGGAACACCCAGAATCATTGTAGTCTCAAGTGAGTTCCTACCACTGCCATGCACTTGGTGAACATCCTGGGGGCTGTGGTGAGGCCAAAGGGCAGGGCTCTGAATTGATAATGACTGGCTCCCAGCCAGAAGCATAACTACCTTGTGGATCGTCTGTTCATCTTTATGTGATAGCACGCATTGTGAAAATCTATCAAGCACATCCAGTCGTCCTTGCCCAGAAAGGGCAGAATGGACTGAAGAGTGACCATCTGGAACTTTGTGTCAAACTGACTTGTTTAATACACTAATATCTAAAATTGGTCTCCAGTCCCGTTTTCCTTGGCACTGAAAAGAATCTTGAGTAAGTTCCAGATTCTATTTCGTCTGGTGGCTCTTCTTGGATGACTTTTTTTCTTGGCAGCTTTTGAATTTCCAATGCTGCTGCTTTCCTCTGATTGGGTGGAACATCGGGAAATTTTCTTGACAACAGAGGAAGTAGGGAAAAGAGAATTATATAACTTGTGCAAATAATTCTCTGCACCAAACTGTCTTTTTTATATCTAACCAGGCTCTCTGGTGCAGAAGTAAGGGACACCCGAGTGCCTCCAGAGGTGGACAATCGGGCCTCCTTTCAGAAGCACTGAAAGGGTCTGTTGGAAAAGGAATCTCTAGATCCCTGGTTTTGTGGACCTCCTCTGCCATGGGGGCATCTCCTTCCATAATAGCTCCCCCCTCTGCCTCTGTGGGGACGATCTCCACGTGTGTCCTGAAAAGGACCGTGGGACTTTCTGAACCACATTTTTCAAACTCCCCATTGATTCCTGGAAAAGGTCCTTTGAGGAGTCAGAAACACCCACCCACTGCAGAGAGTGTCTTTCTGTCTTTCTCACACCTGGACAGTGTCCTACTCTGTGGGGCCAAACAAAGAAGAGCTGTCAAAAGCAGCATTGACGTACAAGGGCTCGAAGGGCTCTGCAAAATCACAAAGGCACATCCAGGCATGCCTCCTTATGTAAATACCTGAACCCACAGCCCTTGAGGCACCTTCTGCAGCTTATGAGATAGGCCTCATGGACAAATTAAATATAGCTTGTAGGGTATCTGACTGACAGACTACAGAAGATTGAGCCTCAGCAGTTTCTGTTCCAGAAAGAGATTTCGATAGCCCTTTAATCAGATCTCTTTGCCGCCTCATAAAATGTGCCAGATAGTTCAGAGATCTGAGTGCAAAAGTCACTGAAGCATAAACACACTTCTCAAATCTGTCAGTCACCATAGACTTTCTGTTAGGAGGATGGACAGTGGAACTTTGTTCCACAAGATCCGTTTTTATAGCTGCCACCACAACCAAGCATCTACTGCCACCCCAAAATTCCCTGCCTGCTGTTGGGGCCAGAATTTGGTCTGGCCTCTTGGGGACTGGCTCAACCATATCAGGTTCCTTACACTCCTACCTAGAGACCAAACCAATGAGCTCATCAGCGGGCGGAGTAACCCAGTATGTAGACAGGCCAGCTTCATATTACATTACTTTATTGAAAAGGTCCAATCCAATAAGATGCTAAAAACTACTGTGTGTGTGTGTGTGTGTGTGTGTGTGTGTGTGTGTGTGTGTGTGTGTGTGTGTGTGTGCCTCTTTATATTTATGTATTTATTTATGTATATTTCTTTCTCTCTCTCTCTCTCTCTCTCTCTGTAGTGTTGTTGTACATACATACATACATACATACATACATACATACATGTGAAATACATTTGGGGAGAATCAAATGTGTGATATATGAAATATCTTGTACTGTAGATTTGTGACAAGTGACAGTTGTGATACATAAAATGCATAAAATGAGATGTTATCATACTGATCACTACTGCAACAGCTTTAGCTATATGGGTTATATCCTGCACAGGATGTAACAGCCAGACAGCTTCCAAAGTTTTAGGCTGCCTTCCAGACAACCAAACCATCAGTGAGCTCAAGCTGAGATGACTAAAAAGACAGGTCTGGGTACTAAGTCCTTTAGAACTTTCCTGCAGCCGAAGACTATGCTTCTCTGAGGTTTTTTGAGGATTGACAGTCAGCTTGTGCTGTTCCTTTGCTGGGCAGATAAGATCCCTTTAGGGAAAAACTGTTTGTTTATTAACACTTCCAGTTCAGAAAAGTTATTTTAAAGCTAAGAGTTTGTGTTTTAGTGGACTTTCATGAGACTGTATTGTTTTTTTTTAAAAGAGAGCACTCCTTTTTCCTGTCAGTTTAAAAGTAAATGAAAAACATTTTTTTCTGGGAGAGATTGTGTTTATTTTACTTTTTGAGGTTGACAAAGTGTTTTAAGTGCTTTTTACTGTATTTTATGTGAAGCAGTTACTTTTAAATACTTTTTAAGTTTTACTGGCCTTTGTTTTGCCAGAAAACAGGCATAATTTTCAGCTCAAGCATTGAACAGACTTTCAGATCCACAGTTCGTCCTTCTTCCAGCCACAAAAAGAAAAAAAATTAAGCAAACAGCCTTTGCCACCACAACAGGCTAACAATTTGACTCAGTCGCAGGGTTGAAGGTGGGGTGGGAGGGGGTGACCCTCTTGTAGCCATTAGTTGCTGTTGCCACGACCATGGCATCAATCGGGACCCCCCCCAGCTCTAGTGGAGTCTGTCCTTAGGAGGTGCAAGGAACTTATCCAGATGATGGGGGGTGGGTTCTACAGTACCCAGTTCCTTCCATGCCCAGCAAGAGATTAGATCTACAAGCTCATCAGCCCAGCCGGGAGAGTCACCCAAGATATAGACGGGTCAGACCCAAACTCTTACAGGAACACTGACTCTGCCTGGAAAAGGTTATTGGAGGACCATCCATCTTTCTGCCTGAAACTTTCTAAGATGTCTCAAAGGAGACATCATCTGGTGGAGACCTTGGGGACCTCTCCCCTTCATCAAAGTCAGTGTCTTCGGTAAGCGACTCCAAAGGGGAGTCTGTCTGCTTCCTCTTGCATGTTCTGTTCCAGAGTCCTCTTCAGTGAGATGGTCTGGAAAGGTGTCTGAAGAGAAAGGAATGTCCTAGAGAGCAACTATCTGGATGCTTGATAGAACCAGCTGTGATAGGTCTATGAGGATCAGATCTCAGACCTGATGATGACAGGAGTGTAAGATCCAATGAGTAGCCATGTCTCTCAGATGAGAGAAGACCTTCTCCACCACCTTGAAGGCAGAAGAACCAGGAGAAACTGTGGCTGTCTGCACCAGAGCCGGAGCTCCAGATGCTGCCATGCCCTGACCCTGCCCAGATCCCTACCTCAAAAGTAGTTGGATCCGAGCTGTCCAACCACAAAGCCCCAAGGGGCAAAGACAGCTCCAAAAACCTCAGAGTCAAACCAAGTCCCCCAGACCTGACAACAACGCTTAGACTTGTCCTTGTCCAAGAGAGTCAAAGATCTAGTTGTCTTCAGATCTGACGTCAACACTCTTAGGCTTCTCAGATCCAAAGGCTCTGAAATCTCCAGTCAGATTAGAGAAGGAGAAATCACAGTGTGAGAAACAGAAGGGAGGCTCACAGATCTGATGGGAGGCAAGATGCCCCCCCCCATCTGAATCTGAGCTCCGAGGAACTTCCTCATCATCCTATCAATTTCAGCTTCAGAAAGACTCCTGGAGGACTTGGATTGGGGCTGAGACTGTCTTCTTGGGGTCTCTTGCAGAAAGAGAGAAAGTAATGTGACCAAAATCTAACAGAAACTAGAGGTAAGGGAGGAAGAGGTGACTAAAATAGCAAAGGCTACTAGGAAAAATTAAGGAGAATTACACTCACGTTAGAAAATAACACACCCAAGCTCTGTGAGAAGGACTGCATCTGTTATGTAAAGGTGCCAAATGAGATCTGAGGTACTGCAAGGTATCCAAGGCATTATGGGTAAAGGGATGAGTCCAAGAGTTGGAGCAGAGAGTCTAATAAATGTAGCTAAACCAGATCCAAGGTTGGATCCAAGATCCATCAGTTGAGGAAGAATGAAAAGGACACCATCAAGTTGTGTAAGAAAAACTTAACATAGCAGGACATTTTTGAATACTCAGTGCTGCAGTAGACTTAGCAATACCAGTTATATTCAGCCAAGGATATAATAGTTAACCAGCTTCCAAAGCTTCGGGACACCTTTCAGGTTTCCATACTGTGAGGCAGCTTGCACTGAGCTGACTTAAAGACAAGTTTGGCTGAAAGGCTGTTAACAGTTTTCCTGCCAGCAGAGAGAGGGAGACTGAGCCCTGAAAGGACAGTACTAGGAACAACAACAAAAAAATAAATGTCTACAAGCTTGTAAAATCAAGAGAGAGGGAAAGAGGGAGGAAGGGAGGGAGCAGCAACTGCAGCACTGATCATTTGAACATTTATTGTTATGGTAAGTTTTACTTTCTCAACATCATATTAATCACTGTTGCAGTAGCCTTAGCTATATGGGTAGATTACATTATCTAACTACATTTAGGAGGTGGAAGGAGAAGTGCCCAGGAACCCCTGGAGAAAGGTCCTAGCAAAGACTGATATGGACCTAGAGAAGGAATCAAGCTAGTAGTGCTTTGGAAAAGTATGTACAGAAGACCAAGTAGCGACATCTAGAATGCTTCCAGAATTGAATCCTTCCCAAAAAGCCATAGATGAAGCCAAGATCCTAATAGAGTGGGCCTTGACCTTGCCTGGAATAGTTCTGTTATGGTGACAATAACAAAAGGTAAAAGTCTTACACAACCATTTGAAAGTAGTCTGTTTTAACACAGGTTGTCCCTTCTTCTTACCTTCACAAGAAATGAACAATTGATCCAAAGATCTGAAAGATTTAGATCTGTCAAGATAGTACATGAGTTACCTGTGGACATTTAAGATATGGAGTACCCTCCTCCCCAGTTTAGGTTCAAGAATGAAAATTGGGAGATAGTTTGTCTTAAAATAAACTTAGATACCACTTTAAGAAACCCTGTCCCTATGAAAAATGAGACAGAGTTGACTTATCATAAGAGCTTGCAACTCATTCTTGTACAGGTCACAGCAATCAGTAATACTCTTTTCCATGGTAAGAACTTCATGTGAGTCAGAATAGCTGGTTGAAATGGAACAAGAATTAGCTTGTCTAACATGAACTTATGATCCCAAGGACAGGCCACTGCCTTTCTCAGAGGCTTCTTACATAAAAAAAATTTTGACATCAGATTTCATTGAAAAGGGGAATCCAAGGGCAAACATGTTGAAATGGCCAGGCCAATAAATGAAGCTTGACAGATGAATAAGAAAGGCTATAAGATAGTAATTCACATAAATATTGTAGAACCAGAGAACAACTAGCCCTGAATGAGTGCTGGTTGTATTGTTGGCACCAAAAAGAAAACCTTTTCCATTTGCTAATATATGATTTTCTTGTAGCAGGGTTTCTTGCTTCCATTAGTATCCACAGTACGTGTTCAGTAAACAGGTACCTAAAAATACTAAAGATCCAAATTCTCAGCAGTCAATTAATGTTGAATGATGCTGGAGTGCATTAAACACCCCTATTCTTATGTGAGGTGATCCAGTCTGTGAGGTAGCTTGTGGCAATTGCCCCTGGCTAGTTCCAAAAGAAGGGAGGATCATGATTGTCTTGGCCATAATGGAGTCACCACAAGGATCATGGTGGATTGTTGCTGAGTCTTCAGAAGTACCCCGGATATTAGTGGACAGGGTAGAAAATCATACAGGAACATTCCTGACCAAGGAAAAGAAAAGGTGTCTATCTTCCAGGTTTTCTTGCATTGAGTCCTGGAATAGGAACTTGCCAGTTGATTGTTCAGTGAGGAGGCAGAGAAGTCTACTTGAGGAACTCCCCACAAATGGATCAAATTTTCATGAGGGTCTGTCCTGATCCTGTTCAGCTTGCTTGCCACACAGTTTTGCTCTCACAGAACATTGGATGCCATACAGTGAGATTGTGCTTGGAAGGTATATCCCAAGTTAACATGGCTAGTCTGTAAAGGGGGTCCAGACTGGTTCCCCAGTACTTACTGATGTACCACATGACTGTGGTGTTGTCTGGAACAACTTAAAGAGATCCCATGGACAAAATATGGTTCAGAGAGTTCAGTGCCTTAACCATGGCAATCATCTCCTTCATATTTATGTGCTTGCATGTCCTTGGTGTTCCACACCCACTACAAAATTTTCCCTCTTGAAAATGCTTCCCAAGGAAATTCCAAAGTATCTGTAGTGACTGACTGCACTGAAGCAGGGAGGGAGAAGGGGAGACCTGAATTTAAGGATATCTGTTGTCTCCGGCATAAAAATGCTGTTCTGACAAACCCCAGCACTGGGATTTAAAAAGATAAAGAATGCTGGTGCTGGGAACAAAGCAATTTCAGATACTAGTATATCTTTCTCATGTGGAGTCTTGTCAGGGATATAATGTAAATCATAGATGCCATGAAACCTATAATCCTTAGGTATTCTCTTGCAGTGACCAAATTCTGAGTGCAAAACCTTAGAAATAGATCTAGATAAAGATTTACTTTTCTCCTGGAAGAAAAACTCTTTGAACTGAGGCATCTAGTTAATATCCCAAGAACACAATCCTGTGTGAAGTCAAGAAAGTATTTTGAATGTTCTTTTGGAATGCCAGCTTGTGTAAGAAATATCTCACCAAAGAGACAGATTCCTGACACTTTGAAAAAGACTCTGCAATGCTAAGTAAGTCATCTAAATATGGGAAAATGTGGATACCCTGTAGTCTGAAATGAGATACAACTGGAGCTAGGCACATCCTGAACACTCTTGGAACTGATGATGTGATCCAGACACACAAAACCTTAAAAAATGTCTGAAGTCTGGATGCATCGTGATGTGATGACAAACATATTTAAAGTCTAGTCTTGCCAGGAAACTTGAAAGAGGAAGAAGAGATATCAGGTTATAAAATTACATCATTTTGAATTTGGGCTCTGTCATAATCAAGTTTTGAAAAGAAAGATCCAAAAATGGTCCCCAAAAATGTCCTTTCTTTCTTTGGCACTATTAACATCCTTGAATTAAACCCACTTTGGAAGGAGGAACTGGTTCTACCACAACTTGGAACAGCATGTGATAAAGAATTAATGGAAACAAAAGAGTCTGATCTGGATGATGAGGAATGATGCCATGGAAAGGTAGAAATTCCTCCCAAAGCCACCTGTAACCTTAATGAATGATTTTTAGATCCCATTTGTCTGAAACTATCTGTTGCCAGAGAGGAAAATGGTGACTCAGACTTTCTAGAAAACAAAAAAATGGGCCAGGATAAGAGGGGTTCACAAGGACTCTTGAGTAGTTATTTAGACTTCTTGGACCATCCTTGGTTTTTGGGAGATTCAAAACTTATTTTTGGAACCCCTTTGCCATTTATTCTTAAACATCTGTTTATCTGTATTTTGTTGAGACTGTTTATTCTGACTTTTGCCAAAATTGGATGAGGAAGTAGAAGATCTCATAGAAAATTTAGAAAAGGAGGGTTGAAAGATATTAGATATTCCCAGGATCAGCTGGCCTCTTTCAATACACTTTTTTGATCACTTCTGCAGTAGAGGGCCAAACACTAAATCTCTTTCCAAGGGAGAATTTAAAATCTCATTTTAACATCATCTGGAAGATTCTGAGAATGCAGCCATGGAAACCTCCTCAAATGTGTACTAGTGGCAACAGCCCTGGAAGACATGTCAACAGAGTCGTGTACAAACTGTAAACAATGAGTAGTGACCTGTGCAATAGAAGAAGCTAAGTCATTCGAAGCAGATTTTTCCTCACAAGAAGAAACTGCAAACAAAACATTCCTCCTACTTTGACAATTTGTCAGAACAAACTTTAACATATGAGCCTGACAATTCAAAATTTTGAAAATCAAAGTTATAGATACTTGCTACAGTTTAAAAATAAATGTTTTTTTAACTAAAACATGACCACTGAAGTGTTCCATACAGGCAGATATAAATTGTATCAACTGTTTGCTACTGTTTAAAATGAGAAATTTTTTAAATAAAATATGTTAACGTTGGGTCTGGGGGCAGCGCATAGAAACAGGACGTGAATTGGTGGGGCTGGAGGAAGGGGTTGTGTATCATACATCTCGCCACCTGGTTGGTGTGCCAGTAGAAGGAACGTCTGTTTCTTTTTTTTTTCTGGGGGGGGGGGGGGGTAGTGCTTACAGCTTATTACAGTGAAGTACTTTTTTATGCTCCTCACTTGAAGAGCTGAGGGTGTGGGGCACTGGTTCATAGCACTGGACAAGGGCTCTAATTGACCCAGCTACACTTTTGAAACACCCACAGGGAGAATCATAAAACACAAGCTATGTACTCACCATAACGTTCCATCTGTGTTGTCCATATTCATTCTTCCTCAACTGATGGGTTTGGATCTAAACTATCAGATCTGACTCTGCCATTGCAAAAGCTCGTGACAACTTAGAACTCTCAAACTTCTCCCTTATCCAGAATGCACTAACCCCAATTACCTCAGATCTTGTTTGCTGGCTATAACATAAATAAATAATTCTTATACAAAATAGACATAAAAGTAAACATAGAAAAAGGCTAGAGAAGGCTATATCTGGAGCTTTGTCATGCTTGGAGTACACATATTCTTTCATATCCACTCACTCTTCCAGAAAGAACATAAAGATGGGGATTGGTGGGTGGGGAACTGAGGAAAAATGAAAATGGACAACAAAGATGGAACGTTATGGTGAGTACATAACTTCTTTTTTGATGTTGTCAATTTTCATTCTGTCCTCAGCTGATGGGACAGAGTCCCCAGCTACCTAAATCCCAGGATGGACTCAAGGAAGGATATTCCTAAGCACCATTTTGCCAAATGATGCTCTACCTCTGGATACCAAATCCAATTTGTAATGAGTGATAAAGGTATGGGGGAAGCCCAAGTCGCTGCTGCTCGTATTTCATACATGGAAGCTTCTGAATGAAAAACCGAGGAAGTCTCTACAGACCTGGTTGAATGAGCAAGACTTTGCTTTCATAAAGGGATATCCAATTTGTTGTAAACAAAGGAAATGCAGCCAGTAAACTATCTGGCTAGAGTGACTTTGGACACTGGTTTACCCAGTTCCACATCAGCAAATGAAAAAAATAACTGATCTGTAGTTCTGATGTCCTTTGTTCTATGTAAATAGAAATCCATTTGCCTATGAACATCCAATAAATGTAATAAATATTCGCCCTGGTTTGAACAATTTGGAAAGAAAACTGGTAAATTCATGGACTGGTTAATATTAGACTCTGATACTTTTCTGGGCAAAAAGGATGCATTAGTTCATCATGTAACTCTATCTTTATGAAAATTAGATATGGGGGTTCACAAATAAAAGGCTTGAATTTTGGAAACTTGTCCAGCTGATGTAATGACCATCAAAAACAAAGTTTTCCAAGAAAGAAATTTAAGATCACAGTCACATGCAGGTTCAAAAGGTGGATGGACCAAGACTTGCAGTACCAGATTTAGATCCCTTGCAGGAGTATGATCTTTAAAGGGAGGTCTTAACAGAAGTGTGCCTCATAAAAAGATTTTACAAAGTTTATGAGAAGTAAGTGAGGAATCATCAGATCCAATATGGAAATTAGAAATTGCTGCCAATTGAACTTTAACTGTTGAAGATCTGGCTCCTTGATTAAAAAGTAGTGTTAAGAATTCCAGAATACTATGACTCAGGGCAGAAAGGGGTTGCACATGATTTTGAAGTGCCCAGTGTACAAATAATTGCCATTTACTAGCATAAGTTTTCTTGTAGATGGTTTAAGGGAAGATAAAATCTAGCAGACAGTAGATGAGAGCACAGATTGCCTGTCTGTTACTGAAAATGGAGAAACCAAGCTGTCAGCTTGAGACTGGGGAGGTCCAGATGCATCATACCTGTTGGGTAAGGTTGCCACCTTTTCAAATACGCAAAGTGAGACATTTTTGGTACAAACGTCAGATTTTGCAGGGGAAAACATACCCATGGCCAGTACAAAGGACATGAATTCACTTTTTTGCCTAAATAAAAGTTTATTCTTGTAGCATTTTAGTTGATTATTCTATTTCTTATAACATTTAGGTGTTTCAGATACAGAATAACTGTTTTATGCAACTATTACATAAAATATAGGAAATAATTATGTCCTAACATTTCAGGACATTTGCCATTTTTTCCATTTTTATGCAGGACACAACTGCCTAAAGGGGGACTGTCCCTCGCAAAGTGGGACAGGTGGTAACCCTACTGTTGGGTGAGACAGCAGATCTGAAGTTGAGTCCAGAGTCCAGGATTGATGAATTAAATGCGGCCACAGGAAGGGGAACAAAATCTGTTAAGGCCAAAAAGGTACAATGAGGATGGCTTTGCTCTTCAACCTGGCAGCTCTCTGTAGGAACTTTGGAATCAAAGGAATTGGGAGATAAGAATAAAATAGATTAGGAGGCCAAACAAGGAGAACAGTATCCCTTGATGATTCCACCCTGTGGGGGGATTAGGGCAAAGTAGCTGCTGCACTTGTTGTTCAGGGGAGATGCAAAAAGATCGCAGCAAGGCTGGCCTCATTGTCAGAAAATCAATCCCGCCACATTCTTGTTGAGCGACCACTCATGAGGTAGTAGGATGTACCTGCTCAGTTTGTCTGCTAACAAATTGGACTTCCCAGGAATATGCATTGCTATAAGAAAGCGGTTGGAAGAGATTGCCCATTGCCAAACACTGAGCACTTCTTGACACAGGGTTAAGATCTGGTTCCCCCTTGTTTGTTGATGTCTCAAACCACTGACATGCTGTCTGTTTGAATCACAATCATTCCTGAAGGGAGAGCCTTTGAAAGGCCTGCAACTCTAAAGGCACTGCTCTCAACTCTAGGACATTGATATACAAATTGGCCTCTTTGGGGGACTATGTACCTTGCACTGTCTTTCCCAGGTAATGCTCCCCGCCCCAGCTGTAAACCATCCATGATCACAATGGCCTTGGGCAGAGAGGGAATGAATAAATGGCCTTGTAGAACCTCTTCTGACTGAATCTACCACATTAAGATCCCTCTTCCATATAGTGGTGATCTGTATTAGAGCTGATAAAGGGAGATAAAGTATTGACCACTGTGTGCCTAGCATTCATTGAAGAATTCTCATATGAAATCTGGCTGAGTAGTAATATTATTGCTGCAGCCATTGACCCCAAAGTCTGAAGGACCAAGTGGGCTGAGATTTTGGTACTGTAAACTATCTTCTTCACTTGTGATCTTATTGTTTGAACTCTAGAGAGGGGAAGTGAGGCTATAGCTGATTTTGTATCAGATGATGCTTCTATGAACTCTAGACTTTCACTTGGTTCTAGATGAGACTTTTCATAGTTTATGGTTATTCCTTGTCGGGCACATACCTGGATCACTTTTTGTCTTGCCAAAATGACCTCATACCTGGTCGGGGCGGAGATAAGCTAGTCATCTAAATATGGAAACACTCGGAATCCCTGTAGTCTCAAGTGAGCTGCTACTACTGCTATGCATTTGGTAAACACCCTGGAAGCTGTGGTGAGACCAAAGGCCAGAACTCTGAACTGGTAATGACTGACTCACAGCCAGAAGTGTAAGAATCCTCTGGATTGCCTGTTCATCTTTACATGATAGTATGCATCCTGAAGATCTGTTGAAAACATTCAATTGCCCTTTTTCCAAAAATGAAAGAATGGACTGAGCCATGACCATCTGGAACTTGGTTTTTTGAACAGATTTGTTTAAGATGCTGAAATCCAGACTTGGTCTCCAGTCCCCTGTTTTCTTTGGCACTAAAAAGGACCTTAAGTAAGTTCTAGGTTCTATCTTGTCTGGGGCTTCCTCTTGGATGACGCATTTTTCTAGCAGCTTTTGAATTTGAATTGCTGCTTGTTTCCTCTGACTGGGTGGGACATCAGGGAATTTTCTTGAATGGGGAGGATAAAGGGAAAATTATATTATATAACCTCTGGAAATGATCCCCTGCACCCAAGTATCTGTTGTTATTTCTAGCCAGGCTCTCTGTTGCAGGGACAAATGACCCCCGATTACCTCCAGAGTGGGACAATCAGGCCTCCTTTCAGGAGCACTGAAAGAGTTTACTAAAAAATTATTCTCTGAACCTTTGATTCTGTGGGCCACCTCTGCCAAAAGGATAGCATCTACCATTTGAGTTCCCCTCTCTGCCTCTGGGGGAACTTCCTCCATGTGTGTCCTGGAAAGATCCTTGGGATTTTTGAACTACATTCTACCACCACCTCGATGATTCCTTGAAAAGGATCTTTGAGTGTTGGAAAAACATATGCCCATGACAGAAAGAGTCTTTCCATCCTTCTCATACCTGGACGATGTGTCTTTAGCCTTGGGGACAAAAAGAGATGTGCTGTTAAAAGAAGCATAGTCAAACAAATATTTAAAGGGCTCTGCAAAACCACATAAGTGCATCCAGGCATATCTTCTAATGGCAACGCCTGAACCCGGTGCCATTGAGGTTCATTCTGCTACATTGGAAATGAGGCTCATGGAGGAGTTGGATATCGATTGCCGGGTAGCCAACTGAGAGGTGACAGATGCTTTCACTTCTTCAGAAACAGATCCTGGGTGGCTGTCTGATAGCTCCTTAATCAGGTCCCTTTGTAGCCTTGTGAAATGTGCCAAATAGTTCAGTGACTTTAAGGTGAAGGTCACAGAAGCATAGATATGCTTTCCAAATCTGTTCATCACCCAGGACTCCTTGTTGGGGGGGATGAACAAAGGAACTAGGAATAGGACCCTGGATCCAAGATGGCAAGTCTCTGATCCATGGTCCCACCCTGCCCCAAGGACAGTCCTCCTGAGGCTGAAGTCAGAGCTGAACTGATCACTGCTGAGGATCTCAGGTAGAAAGATGGCTGGGAAACTCTGAGTCAAGTGAAGCACCTTGGACCCGACAGGGTAGAATCAGCTCTGTAAGCTGTCCAGATCTGACTGAACCAAAGAGCTCAAAGCAAGCCTCTGATCCGAGAATAAAAAGATTCTCGGATCGAAAGCTGACAGACCCAGATGACTCAGATCCAAGGGCTCCAAAACCTTGAAAGGAGTTATAGGAGGAATTAGCAATGGTGGAGCAGTGATGTATGGATCTCCTGACCCAATGGGGTAGGAGCCAAAAGGATAACTGGCTGTCTCTGTGCTGAGAGAATTTTTCTCACTAACCTTTCCAAATTGTCTTCTGTAATGCTTCTGGAAGAGGTATTAGACATCCTTGAAGGATATCTTGGCCTCTCTAAAAAAAATAGAAGGAACTAAGGTGGGAAATCAGTCCAATGAGAGGGTGTATCTTGTTCTGGGTAAAACTACCACATCAGCAGATCTTTGTGTTGGATCAGAGGAGGTCTGATATGAGGTGTCTTTAAATTTCAAGCTTTTCAGAGCCAAAGAGAGTCAGATCCAAGGATTGTTTCTTCATATATCTCAGATCCGAGGATGAATTCAGATCTAAAAATTTAGTCCTTTTCCTTTTTGGATCCAAGGGAACTGATGTATACAAAATATCTTTTCCAGGACGTCTCTGAAGTCTTAGAAGAAGCACTTGAAGTGCTTTGAGAAGTGTGAAACATTTTTTTTTTCTTTTGAAGCTCCAGATAATGCCTAGCCAAAGGAGGATGGAAGTAATCCCTTCAGTATTAATTTGTTTTTGCATTCCACCAGGGCCCTTGCATTGAATGCATGGCAAATTGAAAAATGTTCTTGGAGATGAAGGGATCAAAGGCAGTACATGCAAAGTGTATGAGCATCAGAAACATGAATTGTATGACCACATTTAACACACTTCTTAAAACCTGCCAGGCTTTTGTTTTTTTCTGACATCTTAATAACCAAACCTCTAACAACTATAATAATAATAATAATAATAATAATAATAATAATAATAATAACAATAACAACAGTAGCATACTCTCCAAAAAACTGTAACTGTAAGTTTAAATTTTTAAAGTTTAACTTGTCAAAAAAAACTGCATCAGAAAAGACTATAAAGATATTCTTTTTTTAAGCAAAAAAAAGGTGGGGGGAAGGAAGAAAGCTACCTACAAAGGTAGCTAAGAGCTATGACTAGCGTAGAAGACAAGAAAGGGGAAAGGCAGAAAAAATGCTATCGATAGTATTTCACAGAGCACGCTAGTACAAGTAAAGACAATCAAGAAACAAGAAAAACAAGAGTTTAGTATCAAGAAAAATACACTAATCTAATTCAAAGCTTAAGAGTCTAACAACCATGTTTTTCGTTGGAGGCAGCAAACGAGATATAGGGCTCTTGGGGTTAGTGCATTTTGAGTAAGGGAGAAGCTTGAGAGTTCTAAGTTGCTACAAGCTTTTGTAACGGCTGAGTCAAATCAGATATTTCGGATCTGAACCCATCAGTTTAGTACAGAATGACAACATCAGATCTGAGCTATCCTGAGTCTAAATCAGAAACTGGAAGAAAATGTCCTGCTTCCTGTTCAGATTCAGGTTCTTGAATCTCTTCAGGAAAAAAAAAGAATCATGTTTTCTTTGACCAGGAGCTACCTTACAAGAAAGATCAATAGCCTGAATTAAACCCTGAGCCAGACCCAGTAAACTACTCCTATCCAAAGAAAGTTGAGGAGGAGGAGGAGGAGGAGGAGTAGATACAGGCTTGTTTTTTTTTGTTTTGTTTTAGTTTCTTTTCGACAGGAAAAAAGGAACCAACCATGTTAGCAATGGCAGCAGCAGCAGCTTCTTCAGAGATGGGCACATCATTTGGACTCAGCAGGGGATACTTCCCTTTTCCCTCTCCCCCTTGCCCAGTGAGGGGACCCCAACAGCTACAGAGGATGTGGCTAACTCCTCTGTCCATACTGTCCATACTGGCTATAGGCACTACACCAGAGGTATCTAGGATAAAAGATGAGTGGTCTGAGGTACAACAAAGAGCCACAGCAGAGTCACCCACTTGCAGCTGAGGCATATTATTTGCTTATTTTTTTTTCTTTTTGTGACTGGAAGAATGATCCATGGGACTAATAATTTGTTCCATGGTCAAGCTGAAAATATTGCCTCTTTCCTACGGAAGACAAGCAGCAATTGCTGGCAACCACTACCAGTCCACAAAAGTTACTTTTTTAACATAAATATACAGTAAAAGCATTTAAAAAACTATGCCATCCCCACAAAACTAAAATAAATAATTTCTCCACAGAAAAAGGAAGTTATATCTTACCATAACATTCCATTTGTGTTGTTGATTTTCATTAATCCTTCACTGTGGGCTCAGTTCCGAGCCTCGGATACGACTCCACCATTATTCCAGCTCACACCTTCCAAAAACTGTCAAGCTTAGCTCTACCTATAATGCTTCTCACCAAATTACCTCAGATCGAGTTTGCCTATGATAGTGACAGACAAGAAGTAATAGATAAGAGACCATATCTGAGTCACTATTCTGAAACCAGTCTTTGGGAATATTCAGTCCACCAAGAGTCCTAGGGCAGGAGGAAGGAGGGACTGAATGTCAAGGATTAGTGAAGATCAACAACACAGATGGAATGTTATGGTAAGACATAACTTCTTTATCTGATGTTGTCGATCTTCATGTAATCCTTGACTGTAGGACAGAGTCCCTATCTTGAATCTTGGGAGGTCTCATGAAAGAATATTCCTGAGCACCAATGAGCCGAATGATGCACATCCCCTAGATACCTGGTCCAGTTTGTAATGAGTAATAAAGGTATGAGGAGATGCCCATGTAGCTGCTGCACAAATATCATCTAAGGAAGCTCTGGCATGAAAAACTGTGGAAGTTGCTACAGCTCTCATTGAATAAGCTTTCACCAGATGTGGAAGTTGAAGTCCCTTCTTGTTTGTTGTAAACAAAAGTAATACAGTCCTTAAGCTATTTTGCCAAGGTAACCTTTGATACTGGATTACCTAAAGAGAGTATAGAAAAGGCAATAAACAGTTGGTCGGATTTTCTGATGTCCTTTGCTCTGTGAAGGGTACAAATTTAATTGTCTGTGAACAACTAGCAAATGTAGACTGTTCTCTTCCTTGTTGGAAAATTTAGGAAAAAATACTGGGAGATGCAAGGTTTGATTAATTGTTGACTCCGATGCAACCTTTGGCAAGAAGGAAGGATTTGTCCTGAGGGAGACCCTGTCCTTATGAAATATCAAACAGGGGGAGTTGCAGGACAAGGTTTGGATTTCCAATATTCTCCAGGCTAAAGTCATAGCCATCAAAACTAAGGTTTTTCCAGGACAAGAATTTTAAGTCACAGGTTGCTGATGGTTCAAAGGGAGAAGAAATAGGAGACTGCAATACCAAATGAAAATCCCATGGAGCAGAGGTTTCTTTAAAGGGAGGCATGAGCATTAAGTCTCCTTTCAAAATAGCTTTACAAAGTTTATTAGACATAAGTGGTGAACCATTGAAGCCAATCTGAAAGTATCACAGCAAGATGCACCTGAATGGTAGAAGCTAATGAGCCAGACTGATACAGTACGGCTAAAAAATTCTAAAATTTTGTGTACAGGTGCTATATATGGATCATTATTACAGTTAAGTGACCATTTAGCAAATTTTATCCATTTGTCATGGTACAATTGTTTGGTTGAAGGCTTGTGGTGGGCTAGAATGATGCGTTGGACCAGGGACATGAGGGAGGAATGCCTGGCAATCATGGGAACTGGAGAAGCCACACAGTGAGCTTGAGATTCTGAAGATTTGGATGAACCATTTGAAGGAACCTCTTTGGTGGGATGCTCTGGAGAGGTATCCGAAGAAGATATCACCAGGATGGATATTTCCAGAGCCTTTTGTGCCCTCTGTCTCAGGGAAGAGAGTGGCGGAAGCTCTGGTCGAGGGGATGGACAAGTTATTTCACCCGACAGGAATGGCATAGACTGTGAGTCCCCAATGGACAAGGCCCTCTCCATAGCTCAAAATGCAGGCTCCCCCATAGAGGGATGGGAGCCCAGAACCAAAATAAGACTTCTTCAGAACCATGGTGCCACTCCACACCGAGGAAGCCACCTCTAAAGCAGAAGTCAGGATCGAACTTACATATGCTGAGGCACCAAGGGGCATGGAGGGCTCTGAAGAATCGAAGTCAAACCCTGCCTCTCAAACCGGCATTGAAGCCCCAACCCAGGTGGTCAACAGCTCTGACAAATCAGAAGAGCTCAGGGCAACTATTGGTGCCAGAGAAGGAGTTCTGGCTCACACCAAAACACTTGAAGCCGGGATGGATGGTACCAGGGGCTCCAAAAACTTGTCTGGAATCAGAGGAGAAATCTGCATGGGTGTCGAAGAAGGCATGGTAGCAGTAGGAACCAAAGTTGGAGGCAATCTCCTAGCCGTCAGGAGCTGGTAGACCAGTCTCATACTGTCTGACTCAGACAGGCTCTTAGTGGACCAAATAGAGGAGGCCGATGGAGATCTTGGTTGCCATTGTTCCAAAAAGAGACTTGGAGGATGGTCTGCAAAAGGGTCAACCAAGGGAGAATAAGATGTCCTCGGTAGAACAATCAGTTGAGACTCCTTCAGTACCAAGAGTTCAACTGGTAGTGAAGCTCGAGGTGTCTGTACTGAAATCTGACCCCGTGGTTGTCTGTGTTGATGAAAGACTATCCTTTCTCACCAGTGTCTAGGAAACAGTCGGCACTGTGGGAAACTTGGTCAGCTTAGGAGGTGGTTCCAAAGACGGTGTCAGAACTGAATAAGATCGCTTTTTCAGTTTTGATGAAGATGAAGAGGAAGAGCTAGCTTCAGTTTTGGGGTCAGATACAGCCTCTTCAAAATCAGACTTAAGAAATCCCTTGAGAATAAGTTTATTTTTATGCTCTGTCAGGGTCTGGTGGAAAAACCATGACAAACAGAAAAATCTTTTTGGAGATGGACAGCACCAAGATAATAAACACAAACGGTGTGTCCATTTGAATTCAGCATTTTTCTCTCACACTTTTGGCACCTCTTAAAACTGGAGGTGCCTTTAGAGGATTTGTTGGCCATTGAAAAACTAAGGCCTCCTGACACACGCAAATACCACAAACACACAGTATGGAAAAAAAAACAGAGGAAAGAAAGACAGAGAGTTTTTTTTTTTTTTTTTGTAAATAGAAAAGGTGTGGAAATTACCAACAATGGTAAAAAATATTGCCTGACGGTAAGGGGAGGAAAGTACCAATGATGGTACCTTAGAGTACCTTCCGGTAGAATAAAGGAAGAAAGAGGAAATCATTCACAAGCATGCTTAAAAAAGGAATTAGAGGAGCAGGTAGATAAGAGGTATAGAAAGATACAGAAATAAATAACTAACTTACAGTTAAATAAAGACCAAGGCTCGAGAGGTTTGTTGAACGCGTCTGGCACTATGAATCAGCAAACAAGATCTGAGGTAATCTGGTGAGGAGCATTATGGGTAGAACCTAGCTCGAGAGTTTTTGGAAGGTGCAAGCTTAAATAATGACTGAGTCAGTTCCGAGACTCGGAACCAAACCCACAGTCGAGGATTACGTGAAGACTGACAACATCAGATATAATGTTTTCAGTTACTTTCACCACTTTGAAAGGACAGAAAAATGATTACTCCATGTAAAGGAACATCTCAAGACAGTTCACTGAAACACAACACTCCTAGGTTTAAAATAACTTTCCTGAAGAGGAAAGTAATAAAACATCAACAGAATTAAAACAATGGAAATTTTTCCCCAAAAGGAACTTATCTGCCCAGAAAAGGAAAGTACAAACCAACTGTTAACCTTGAAAGACATTCTTCGGTGGCAGTAAAGACTTGAAAGACTTTGTGCACAATCTTGTCTTTTAGTCAGCTCAGCACAAGCTGCCTGACAGTTTGGATGCAGGGAAGGGGCCCTGAAGCTTGGGAAGATGGCTGGAAGTATATAACTGATATAAGCTAATGCTACTCCAGCAGTGATCAATATGATGAACATTTACTGTTATTCTTTGTCCCCATTCACATCTCAGTTAATATATTATCTCACACAGGCTTCCCATCCTCATCAAATCTTGCCCGTGTCCCTCATAAACAGCTGATATCTTTGGACCTCTATGCACCAGTTTCTTTTACTATTTAGACATGTTTTCAGCTATGACTACTATGTTAGCCTATCTAGTCAGTATACTACTGTTTGTAGCTTCTCCTTTTCCACACTCAAACTTTTTGCATTGCTCTTCGTGAACTACCACCCCAACTTTTCTTCTCTGTCTTTTCTCAGTCTTTATTCGTTTCTGTATCCTTGTGCTGCTATCTGCTGTCTGTTACTTTTTTTGGTGCTTCTAAAAAAAATTACCTATCCATTCATACCTGGTAGTGACTCACACTCTTTCTGTGATATGCCCCACCCCCATTTTCTCAGTTTTAAAGCCTAAAAAATAACTTATCCATTATACCTGTTATTGACTCTTTCTGTGATATGCTCCACCCCCATCTTCTCAGTTTTAAAGCGTAATTAATATGATATACCTTTTAAATCCAGACTACAGCAAGGCTGTCACTGGGAGCAATTCCATAATATTTCCCTTATCTTCCTATCCTCTTATTCCAGTGCTTACACACTAACTGTAGTTGTTTAGAAATAGCTATCTATACAGTACCTAAAAATTATCACTTTTATTAGACTACATATCTAGTCATAAAAACAAAAGAAAAGAAATAAGAACAATATTTGGTATGTATGATAATACATATGCAATATATATAACAAATCAGACACTACCATCAGTTTTGTAACTGAACTAAAATTACAATTTTGAATGATGCCTGCAAAAATTACAAACATACATTTTTTAATTTTTTAAGGAAACAGAACAAAATATGTTTGGCACATATCTCCACGATAAACATAAATCTTTTTTGAGAATATATGAACTGCTTTCATTTTAATTGTTTTCCTGATATAACAGAGTTCACAGTTTGAGCTTGGTATAATGAATCAGCTACACGTTCTTGAAGTAGAACTTCTTGCAAACAAAATGGATGACTCAAATTCAGTGAAAAACACCTACCAAAATGGTAGATCATATCACATCAAACATTTTTTGTGGGAGAGAAAGCTCTCCTGTACATTCTACAGAGGGAACTTCATACCAACACCCAGTTACTTAAGTATAGCAACTACATGGTCATAGCATTCTGGTAAAAGGACAAATCATCCAAGTGGCGTAGAATACAGGCCTCTCAAATATAATCTTGCACCACAGCCATTAAGTAAGAAAATCATACTGAGAGCTACAGTTCAGGGGACTTTGCCTTCTTCACTATTCTGTCAAGTAGTTAGATTTGTATTCTGTCAAGCGTCTCTTTCCAGGCCTCCACTTAAAATGGGTTCTTGCCCAGTTGGACTTTCCCAGTAAACAAATGTCAAAAGTAAAATAAATAAATAAATTGATCTGCTGATATGCCATTTTGGGTTAATGATTTGCTCTACACACCCTCCCCAAAAGGGTTCAGGTCATGTATTGTATGTTGCCTTCATTGTAAAGTATATAATCATATTTCTAGCAATATTAAACATAACAGTGTACTTATTATTATATTCTAACACATATGTACATTAACTTGTTTGTTTTAGCTTCTCCAAATAATGCATAATTTGTTTCACAGCATAAGAAATTGTCTTTTCAATTATTTTCTGAGCAGTCCATTCTCAGCTTTTTCATATTTCATTTAATTTTCTTAATAAAACAATAACATTAAATAGTAACTGAAATATATATTTGTTCATACTTCTAAAAAAATTAGCAAGATACACAAAGAAAATCTGTTGTATCACTATATTAATACAAAGAGGCTTGCATGAGGTTATGCTTTGTTTAGGTACTGTATTTCCATGAGCATGCAAATAAGTATAAAATAAATCAAGATAAATTCAGGAAGAAGAAAAAGAAGAATATAAATGAAGTACACATCAGCCAATGATAATATGCATAAGTAACAGCAACATGAACTACACTGAGCTATGTAAAGATTGACAGCTGCTCCCCAGGTAGCTTAAAAATGTTTATGTCCTATAGGAGAAAATGTTGAAATATCTAGTATTTCAGAACTGACCTTGTTTACTACCAGTCTGCAGCAGATTTAGAAGTCTGGTTCCGGATCTGATCATAGTCATATGCGGAATGGGTTTGTTATATTTCTTTGTTGGCAGCCTAAATAACACATTTTAAGAGATCTATGATGTCTAAGTTTGTGAAATATCTGATTGAATTACAAACTTTTGAAAATGCAGTGGTGTAAAAATATTTATATGTAGCCGCATATGATAGGATTAACTGGTATACAATAACTTTCACATATGAGAAAGATTAAATTTCCATTAATATTAATCTTTTGTGGTGTTTAAGTGGACTACAGAGGCAAGTAGTAAATGCATATTATTCTCAGGCTTAATAAACATATCTTTATCTTAGCCGATATTGCTTGCTTGGCATGTAGTAATTTATGAAGTGATATAATTTTAATTATGCATATTCATAGCTCCTATAGGAAAAATGACATTTTATTCAGTAATTTCTGAGGTCTTGAAATTGTCATGCTGAGGTTTAGTGCTTGTCATTTATGACCATATTCCAATTTGACTGGACTTAGTTCCTTAGCAAAGAAATTTGTTGAATTAAACTAGATGACATTTTAAATCCTACTGGTCAGTATATTCTTTATAAAAAAATCACTATGAATCCAGCTAATTATTTTACTTATTTATTTGACATTTGTTTACTGGGAAAGTCCACCTGGATTAATATCCCATTTTTAGTGGAATCCCGGGAGAAAACTTTACGTTGACATAATATGCTTACAGTTAAATAAATTTATTACAAAGCATAATAAAGATGTATTACAGATTAAGTAATAATTTAGCTTCAGTTCATACTCTCCATATTATTTGTTCCTACAATCTAGAAATTGATGTGGTGGGATCTAGTTCTTGTCATTTATGAACATATTCCAATCTGATTTATCAATTGTAAAGTTATGTCCCACCTTGTATTTGGGTGAGCTTTGGATATCTAATAAATAACACTTGTTAGGCATTGTAAAATACCCTGTATTACAAATACTAGCAATTTGAATCATTCTATTGTTTTAAACTGTCTCTTATTTACTCAGTGACCAATTTTTATGTCTTTCTTGTAGAGGAATTTTAAATAATTCAGTCATTCAGATTTCAGCTGTTTGTTTTTTTTTTTTTTTTTTTTTCCTACCATAGCTATATATTTTACCTCATGGTGCATTGAGCTATACTGATGAAGAGCCTCATGTAAATCTTAACATTGGATGACAGCAATCTTTGAACTGCTTTAATTTGTTACACACAATCTGTAATTATTATTAGATATCTTACACTAAGCTAAACACTTTATTTATATTTTAAAGTCCATCTCATTAACTGTTTATGTACCATTTACATTTTTTTTCATCTTCCACCTCTTCTTCTTCTGCAGTAAGCAGCAGTGAACGAGCTCAGAAATAAATTATCATTGATGGTAAACCAATTAACTTGTTTCCTATGCCACCCTGTACCAAAGTGCATATTATAAGTGTATAACTACTGGACAGCCACATTCTTCATCCATAAAAATATACTTAGACATCCTTCCAGCATATCACCAAAAAACTACTACAAGATTTCTGGCACTTGTGTAAGTCTTCAAATACCCTCAGAGAAAAATGTAAAGATAAGCAATGATAATATAAACCTTTGCGATGAAGATTTTACTATCCATGTTCCCAAGAAGCATAATTCTGAAAAGCATGTAATTAGTAACAATATCTAATGAAGATCTGTTTTATAAAAGTAGTGGCTTGTGCTGATTTTACAAAAGAGTAGAATTCTAAAAAATGTGACTTTGTTTCCATCCAAATATTTCTGTATATGTGTATCTGACAGCTGAAGTCACCCAGAAAGGAATAAAGCAAACCACTTAATAAAAAGCCTGCATGTAGGCATAGCATAGTAAACAGGAAGGGATTACTCTAGAATACAAAGTAAACCTGCACACAGTAAGGCGAATAGAGCCTTGGGATTGATAAATGCAGTAGAAATATAGAAGAATAGGCTTGAGTCCAAAACGCGATTGCTTGAAACTTGCTCCACCTTCATCTAATGCAACATCCCAGCAAACATCACCTCACTCTAAATGTCATTTTTGTTGACCAAGTGCATGTCTGGCAGCTCAGAATAGCTACTTAGTGTTTTCTAGTCTAGTGATTATTTTTCACACCTTTAAGTTTCAGAAAGCAAAATGTTAGTTCTATATATAGTCTATTTTCAAAATGATGTTAAATGAAAGCCAAAATCTGTAGAGTTAAAATAAATATCTCTGTAATACATCTATTTCAGTACAGTTTAAAAATAAAAAAAAAATGGATGAATAACATTCAGTTATAGTGTCAGTGGCACAACAGGTACCACATTTGCTTTTGGTCCTGGAAGGCTATGAGTTCCATTCCCACATCACATGACTGGTTTGCTGACACTAAAGTATAGCACTGAGGGATCGAATGCTGTACTCCTAACTGTGTCATTATTTGGATGATGCAATAAGGCAAGGTCCGCTTTGCATGAGTCAGTGGTAGCTTAGGTAGATATAAAAGATCACACAGCACCTACCAAAAACAGTAGCAGAAGTTCCCCGATGCCCTCATCAAATTTCCCCAGTAGTATAAATATCATCTCAGGTCTCCCAGAAAACAGGGCACTAGCGTACTAGGACTGCCACAGTCAACAAAGGATAAATAAATTTTAAAAAATTACATGCAAAATTAACATGCTTTCTTACTTTCATCTTCAGGTACATTTCTGTAAGTAAAACAACTCTCTTTTCAAGTTTCAACATGTGCTCAGTATTGACATTTGCTTTGCATTTTTCTTCTGTAAATAGAGGAACTAATAAATGTATTTTCTTGCATGTATACAATCATAAACCTTACAAACTAAGCCAGTATCGTAGAAATGTATTTATGGATTTAAGCTTCTGGAAAGAATATATACATGCATGCATACATATACTTCTGAACCTTGTGTCCTAATGTTTCATTACAGTAATTTATTTTGTTATACTTCCTGAATTATACTCTATTTATCCATCCATTCATTAATTCAACTATGCCTTACTCGACCTTACTTTATTACTTTTTGCAATTGCTGATAAAATTAATTGGTAGTTAGCTTAATATGGACAATACCTTTTCAGCATGCTTTACTCTAATATGTGTGAAAATTGCTATAGGGTAGCTTTGTTGTTATTGCTTGTTGTTGCTCCTCACGGTTTGTCCTAAATAAGATTGATAGTGTGATCAACAGTCATTTCTAAGATGAGTTATTGGTGAAAATGTGAATGAAGCTAACTGAAAAGACAAACTGCTTTATTGTACAGATCCTTGAAGAGTGTTTGTATAGACTCAAGAGTAATAAATATAATTATTAAGGAAATTCAAAAATATTAATTGTACAGTTCAGACTTTTCATCTCTACTACTTACTGCTGCTTTAACAATTAAAGTATATGCTTTCCATAAAAAACTGGTTTTACTTTATTAAAGAAAAAGCACTTATTGATTTATCCATCAGATGATGTCTGTCAAAGAAGTATTTAATTAAGTCACTTATATGAATTCTGAGTACTGAAGTATGATATGGAATGTGCTTTTACTATATTTCTTCTTGATTATGAAGGTATAAGTGTTTTCCTTCATATTATTATTAAACTGTCCTATTTTCATTTTATAAAATCATGACTTTGTGACATTTAAAAAGGACGAATTGAAATGGAACTTTCCAGAGTTTATTTACATGACTTTACGTAAGGTATTCATGAGTAAGATATGATCTTTATTGCTATCAGAATGAAATCCCATTGAATGTGTACTGTAGCCATATACTAACAGATAAAATTTGCTTGCGCCTGACTGCATATTTTATAGTCTTTTTTTATGCTAAGACATTGCCACTATCAGTAGAAGCAGCAGCTCTAACTAGCATAAAATAGAAAAAAAGCAGTTACTGAAACATTAAAGAAAATCAGGAATGTTGTGAACCTATTCAGGTAATTTTCACAAATATACAGATATATGATATGATCAGTTATAATATAAATATAGACCTCAAGACTACTTTATTTATGACTGCCCTGAACTGGAAACATTAACAGTAAAATTAGCTACTTGTAAATTTGTTGCTGCAGACTTGTGTTAACAGAAGCATGAAATGTTCTCCATTCAAACAAAAAGCAACATGTAGCCATATTTTCATATTAATACATTATTCTTGGAACTATATTTAATTCTTATTATAACTTGTTTCCTTCTAACTTTAAAATGTCACCTATGTTGCAATGGTTAATATTGCAGACAAAAGTGTAATAGATTGCTATTCAGTAACCATTTTTTCAATGTATAAAGCTATATCCAAAAATCTCTAGTGTATCTATAAATTTAATTTACTCATATTTCATAGCTATATGTTTTATTTACTTATATTTTCTTAACTATGATGTCCCTATGGGCAATGATTATGTTCAATGGAGTCCCACTGGGCAACCTCCATCTTGACCTAAAGATGTAAGTGTGAGAATATACAGTTCATGCTGTGATTGTGAAACAGAATTTAGTAAATGCAATGTTTGATAATAGTAATATTAATTACAGTGGTGTTTTTCAGCTAAGTAGCATATGTTGGCAAATATTAACTGTGCATACACAATGCAGTATAACAAGCACACATCAGAAATATACATCTTTTATACAGTGAAATCACTTTTGAAAATGTAAGCACAAATTAGATTCTCATAATGAACACTGATAAAAGTGGTGTGATACAATGTTTAGCAGAGTCAAAGTACAAGATATTACAGTATCACCTTAACATCAAACATTTATCACCAATCTACCCACCTCATCAAGTCATCAATTAATGTAAGCAGCCACATTTAAACAGGCAATTTCTGGGATTTATAAATACCCCATTAATCAAACCTAAAAAATAAAAATAAAATATACAGATATCTGTGTCTGTACATATTTTAATTGTAATGTGTGCTCCCATGGTTATAGCTTTCTGTGACTACAGTTACATTCTCGCCTTTATGGATTAGTAGCATGATGACACATTCCCTATCTTGACCTCTTGTAGGCACTCTCCATGTATACCATGTCTCTGCTGTTAGGCATACTTCCACAAGTAGTATATAACATGTAGCAGCTGTTATGCTTTCTTTGCATCACAGCTATACATAGATTACTGATCAGAAAAGTGATATAGACCTCTGTATAGCAGTGTACTGGCCTTTCTTTTAAAACCCTGTGATTCATATATGAATCACTCTCTAGTCTGTGGTTACCCAATTTCTGTTCTGCTCAATTTTTGGCATTCTGTGGGTCTTTTTAAATCCAAATCACAAGCACAAAAAAGTCTGATTCTAGTGTCAAACAAATGTACTTTGGTGGTCTAGTAGGAAAAATATATGCATGGAATTCAATATACTGAATACCACTCATAGTGTGTGTGTGTGTGTGTGTGTGTGTGTGTGTGTGTGTGTGTGTGTGTGTGTGTGTGTGTGTGTGTGTGTGTGTGTGTGTGTGTGTGTGTGTGTGTGGTTTAGGGTATTCTGCTGTTTGGGAAAATGTCCTTAACCATTCTTTTCTAATTCAGAGAGGCTCGCAATCAATGAAACTTCAAAAGTAAATTTTAGCAGAGCTACGATA